>NC_084581.2:8187500-8487500 GCF_033978685.3 Nerophis lumbriciformis
ATTATGCAAAACCAACTTTTTTTTACCATAGGTACCTGTGTTTGTGTATTTAGATGAGCAAAAGTCCAGAAAATTTGAAATCAAACCATGGAGGCATGGCGGAAATATTAAGAAAACAATCTTGCCTTCCTTCATACTTCCCCCATACGTGCCGTTTGAAATTTGCACAACCTGTGATGTTTTTTCTACCAGCGACATCAGCGGATTATCCATATTTGGTAGAAATTTACCCGAAGTGCTTTGTGAGAACCTGCCATTGTAGTCTGAAGCTGTATTTAATAAGGTACTTCTTGTCGTAGGGCAGACTGATTGTACATGCACATGCATCCTTTACTGTTGCCTTTTCTAATACAAAGTAGCGTATATTTATAACGTATATCTGTCAGTAGACTCAACATGGAAGTGCTAAAAACTACAACATGGATGACGGGGAAAAGACGCTGTCGAGGTGGAGGCACGTAAATAAAGCCTTGTTCACACTGCAGGTCAATTTAGATTCAGAACCTGTAATTCCAGATTTTTCATATCCGTATCATATCTGTAATTCCAGAATTTTCACACCTCTTTTGTATGTGGATATAAATCGGATATGTATGCGATGCGACTGCAGTGTGAACGCTTCCACGCTCCGGTCGCATTCATCCGACAAGAACATCATCAAAAAGTGAGAAACGTTATAATTATTCGCCAAAATAGACGGTTACAAAATAAATCGTTGACAAATGAGCAGAAAACAGGTGAAAATAATACGTTTTAGGAAATCATGTGTCTGATTGCTCACCCACAAGCTCTTCGGAGCAGACGTGAAAGTAAAATGTCCCACAAACTGCCAGAGCAGAAATACTTGCCCTCTTCCTTCTTAGTCTTCGACGCGCAATAATTCGGTTTAGAAGATGCTGACTTTGATTTCACACAATCCTTAAAATTGCCACAAATGCACCAAGACTGAGACCAACTACAATTGAAGCCATCTTTTCTGTTATATGTCTGCCTCCTGCTGGCAAGTTTGCTGCCTTGTTCTGTTTTTTCTGCTGTTTCAGTTGCCATGGTTCTCAGGGGAAGGCGTGAGTGATTGAGCACAGCTGTTTGGAATTACCCTAGCCTATTTAGACTCACCAGACTCACCTGTTGTCGCAAGATCTTAATTCCCTGTCCCAACACATCAAGTCTATATCACACCAACCACATCCAGCTCCTATCTCCTATTGCTTCCATCCCTTTAAGTATTCTCTTGCTTAGTTATTTTGTAGATATGTTTTGTGCTTTTTGTGCTCAATCAATCCGTCTTCCATTGCAGACCACCTTTAGATGTTTTTTGCCTCTTAGTATACTACGCATTTTTTTCCTGCCACTGGCTACCTCCAATATAGAACTTGACATTTTGACATTCAATGATTTAGGAGCTAATGACTATTTTATAGAGGAAGGGCTGGTTAAGGTTCACAAAATATCCACTTCTGCTGTAGCCAGTTCTAAGGTTGTACATTCTTTAGATCAGCGTCAAATATATCATATTTCTTATCAGACCATTCCTCTTACCCTCCCCTTATCTGGTAACCATGGTGAGGAATGTCTTTTCTATGTTATGCCTTCTCACACTGCCCCTGTAGTGCTGGGACTTACATGGCTGATCCGACACAGTCCACTTATCAATTGGGAGAGGTTAAACGTTTCTAACTGAAATGTGTTCTCTTACTTATTTCCTTAGATCTGCCAGTCTCCGTATCGCCTCTGCTTAAGATACTAGCACTAAAAAGGTTGACCTGTCACGTCCTTGGGCAAGACACTTCACCCCTTGCTCCTGATGGCTGCTGGTTAGCGCCTTGCATGGCAGCTCCCGCCATCAGTGTGTGAATGTGTGTGTGAATGGGTGAATGTGGAAATACTGTCAAAGCGCTTTGAGTACCTTGAAGGTAGAAAAGCGCTATACAAGTATAACCCATTTATCATTTATCATAATTTACCTGTCAAGCGTTTCCTCTGTTTATCACAACATGCAGGAAGATTTTGGCAAGGAGCGTGCTTTGTCTTTACCTCCGAAATGGGCAAGCAACAGACTGAACCATAACAGATTGACACCCCTGCTGAATAACAGTTAGTTAGTTAGTCGGCCTGCCATAAGTATGCTGACTGATAGAATCTTGTTATACTTCTGCTTAGATGAAGAATGATTCATAATCCTCGCAAAGAAAAGGGAAGTTGAGCCAAACACCGTTTCTTGTCATTCTCACCTTTTCTGGGGTCAAATTGGATGTCAAAGTGTACCAATTTGTCGGATTACATCTTCAGCCTTATACTATACAGGGAAGAGGCATGATTTATGTTCTAAAAATAAACTTCCAAGGAGCAAGGAAGCAGGGAAACAGCTGACCACTTGATGATATAAACATAGCAGCATAAACTGGTGATCACGTCACCGCTAAAAATAGTTCTCCTGCTAATACGTGGTTAATATTCAAGTCACAAAATGTAAATGGAGTATTGTTGGCAGTTTTTTTAGTTTTTTTATTGGATTTTATGTGCGGAATCGAGGACCTCCTATTGGCTCCTGTGTAAGCGGACTTTTATTTATGTATTTTACATAGAATGCGTTAAAAAATTCCATCCTTCGTCATGTCTTTCATAATGATTGGAACGATAGGCAAAATTCCAAAAAGTGCAGTTCCCTTTTAATGTCTCTTTTGTGAGACCAATATTTTGTGCCTTTTGCCCAAGTTATTGTCATTTTACCACTGTGGTTTCTGTTAAAACAGTAATTTATTCTGTAAGTCTTCATTGGAGTATACATTGTAGTGTTTTTTTTATCATTGACATTGTTTCACTGTATTTAATTTAATTTGTTTCCTGGGTTTTTCTCCTCATTTTATACATGGTGTGTAATTTAAAATAAATGTTAAAAAGCCTGACAGAGGGCATGTTTCTAGCTAGTGTTTATTTTACTAAACAATCAAACTGAGCATTCATTTCTCGTTTTATTTCACACACACACACACACACACACACACACACACACACACACACACACACACACACACACACACACACACACACACACACACACACACACACACACACACACACACACACACACACACAAAAGAAGGTAATGATTCGGATCAGGCCCAAAATCTAATGACTTGTTCCTTTTACTGTTTCGACATTTTCTGAAATTTAACGAATATTTTCCAACAACCTTTTGAGTTATTTTGGCAACTGTCTATCGCACTCACTCACTCACACACACACACACACACACACACACACACACACACACACACACACACACACACAAACACACACACACACTCACTCACTCACTCACTCACAAGCCAACGCCAATGACTACATAACCTCCTACCAGGAGTAAAAAAAAAAAAAATTCCCCACATGATGTAAAGAATAATCTTTTTTCACAACAATTGTTTTGTAACAAAAGACAAATAACAGCATTCTTCAGTCAGCCAGATTATTGAGACTGAATCAACAGCGCCTCTGCTGGTTGAAGTGGAGTAGCGTACTTTAAATTGGCCTCATCCATCCATCCGTTCATTTTTTCAAAATAATCTTACTCATCTCATCATATGAAATGTAACTTACTTCACCGAGTATTTTTTTAATTTTTTTATTGTGATTACTTAAGGAGTATATTGTGAATAAATTGAGAACAGGAAGTGAACAAAAGTTTTAGCAACTGCTATGTAAAAGAAAAGGGGTAGGATTAAAAGAACTCTGCTTCTTCCTACTCTTTTTCGAACATGTTGAAAAGAGAAACTGGAAATTGTGATGTATCATGTTGTATGTTTGCATGTTCGAAATAAACTCAAACTCAATTGTTTTAAAACATGGTGAATCATCAATCATAGAAATATTAACTAGGAATTTTACAGCACTGTGAACGACAACAAGCAAGCACACAGCAGTTGTGTTTATGTGTGTTCCATTCCCAGTTGGAAATGTGCTATTAGGTTAAGTGCCTGCGGGACTCCACGCCTCACAGGCACATCTGTAATTGGCCGCACGTTCAACTCTGCGGACATCTTGTTGCGTGCGACCACGAGTCATCACTCGGCGCATCCAGTGACCCAGAATATGTTACAAATTCCCAGAAGTGCTTTCCCTGTTTGACATCACGTGTGCGCTGTGGACTTCAGCTCTAATCTGTCGGCGTGCGCAGCATCTATGACAATAACACACACATTTGCTGCCTCCCCTTTGGGAATCCTGGAAACCAAAAAGCCTTCCACCATATTGAGACTTAATCCTCAATCCATACATTGTATTACAGGAACACTAAAGATTGAAGCAAGGCTAAAAAAAATAGTGTTTTAGTCTACATCATAATGTAATGCTTGTTTTATGTATATAAAGGCAAACATTAAAAATACTTTTATCCTCAATATTCATCCATCCATTTTCTACCACGAGGGCTGGAGCCTATCCCAGCTGCACAGGGGCGGACGGCGGGGTACACCCTGCACAAATCACCACCTCATCGCGGGGCCAACACAGATAGATATGTTGTTTCCGATTAAATCCAAATGCTTTATGTGGAAATTAAACTAATGGCTAATGCTGTTAGGCAACAGAGCTAAAAACGTTTAGCAGCAAAATGTAAAGCTACAGATCTGATTTAAATACACAAGTACAAAAGCAATCATATTAGCATTCTTTGTGTACTTTAATATTCTAAGCCTGTGTTGCTGGCTGCTTTCTTATTAATTAACCCAGTAGCAGTACAGCAAGCAAGATCGGTAGCAGGTATGACTCAGCGCGGTTCTAACATTAGCATGAATATACGGCCATTAACATCATTTAATAAAAGTGCAGACAATTTTTTTTTATTATCCTATGTCACTTTCTAACAAAGCCACCAGCAGATGACTAAACTAAATTACTTACATAATTAGTACCAAAGTAGCTAATTAGCGAAAGGTGCAGCTGTGGGGTTTGCACAATTAACCTTACCGAGTGAATAAAGAAGTGGGAAACCCGGTAAAGTCACCAATGCTTAAAGTACCAGTAGAGTGGTCAAAAAATGTGCGTCTCTATTGAAGCTATTATCTTATATACCGGTATCTGATTTATGACCCCAAAAGACCTCTAAAGTTTGCGGATAAATAGATATGATCAAAATAGCATGAATCTCAGGGAGATTCCCCAGCTATTTTGAGAGATAATGAGGAAGCCAGTCACGTGATTGCGTGACGTCGCGCTCGGAACCACAGAGCCCTTCTAATCAAGCAGACTTTGTGAGAGCCAACAAAGATTATTTTTGGAAAAATTATGATCCAGGACCTTATATTTTTGAGCCCGAACACAACGACGATGGGCAATAAGTTTTAGAAGCCGAGTGATGGATGCAGTTAAATTGGCACACTATAGCATCCGCAGCATTGCTCGGTGCTAAACTTACAAACAAACCATAATAAACCATAATTAAACAAACACTTACTGTAATATTTCCACTCTCGCCGGGATGCTGACCGACGGGACGCTCACAAAATTCCGTTCGGATGAAAGATGCAATCACAATCCTCACGAAATGTTAAAAAAACTTCCTGCAGGTAACGCCTTTTGGGGTCTATTTCGCCATCTCAGGGATGTGAAAGTCAACCAGTCTGTCGGTCAATAGCAACATTTGTCTACTACTAGGTGAGAGATGCCTGAATTATAATCTAGAATTTACTTTTAGCAAGTTTGAGACTGAGCAGAAGCAGCCGTCGGCTTATTCTTATTTTTTGGAAAAAAAACAACCCAAATCTTACTTATAAAAAATTACTCCTCGTATGCTTGTTTCAACAGTATGGTGTATCTTGCAACCGTATGCAGCACAACGTGTTAGCATTCTTGTTGTCTTTGTTTCCCTTGCCGCCTACGGCCTCTCATTCATATTCATACACAAGTGTGGGCAGCAAGATGGCTAAAGTTGCTGAATGGTTGCTCAACCATCTGAGCCACGCTGCCCACTTAACAAAACCTTATTTCAAATCACATACCCTGACAAAGATGACAAGCGCCATCTACTGGCCTGGCATGCATACTACAGTGTTTTTTTGACTACAAGAGCACATATAGACTAAATATTTAAATCTGCTCTAGGCGAGGGCGATCACATTCCCTTCCCTCTCCAAATCTGCCTTGATTTCCTCTTTGTCTTGTCTTGTCTTGTTTAACTTTCTTGTAGCCTCTTTTTGATCTGCTCTCCAAAATCCATACAATGAACTTGATCAACTGGCTTCAACGCATTTGACAAGATCTCGAGTTCGGGGAAACCCGCCTGTCCTGGCGGAATGGTTGTTGCTGGACACAAGACAGAAGTGGAGTGCTGCGTGCCTAGCGACCACTTCAGTCGAGGACGTTGAAGATATCTACCTATTCGGAATCATGATAACAGCTGCTGATTGGAGTAGGCTTTGCCCTGGTGTATCGACAAATTGGAAGATGCTCGCAGCCGTTTAAGGTACCCCAAAGCTGCCACAAATAATTGAAATATGGGCAGAGCGTGGACACTCACTTTTGTGATTCTGGACTAAATCACAAACTGGACAACATCAGCGATGCCTTCTGCCTTGCATGGTGAATTTGACGACCAGAAATAGACAATTAGAATGAAAAGTTCAAATTTGTTTCCACTCGCAAACACAAACATACTATTCTGTATTGTTTTCCCAGACTGTAAGCCACTTGGCAAAGTTGGTGCTTCAACATTCCCCGAGAGGACAGTGCAGCGAAGACGCAACAAACTCCTTCCCTGTCAATAATACCTGGGGAGTTTGCTGTGCCTGCAGAGCAACTCCAGGCCTACAGACATAACACACACTCCATTGACCATAAATACATATGCACACATACCCCTACCTCCACCCCACATGTTTGCCACCGCTTAACTCCGTTGAGTCGATAAAGGGCTGGAGCAGTGCCAAAAGGGCTGCAGCTTCGGCACCAAAGCGCCCCCCGACCACCCCTTCCCTTCCTTTTGCAAGTCTTGTGGTTTCTGTGTTGTAATGTGTATATATACTTATTGTGGCTGTGGAGGATTTTTCCTGGCCCCAGACTGCCTCAGCCCGCCCTACGCCCCCATAGGAGCCCAGTCTGAGATCGATTTTTTTTTTACGCAACCCTCAGGTCCACCTTTTCCCCACCTTTTACGGGGCGCTGTAAGAGGCAAACCGTCCGCGTTGCTGTTATTTACCCGTGTACAATGGATGTCTACTCTTAAGCGTGTTTGTTCTGAAAATTAAATTTTGTTGTACTTGTGCAATGATAATAAAGTTCCTTCCTTCCTCAGCCATCAATGTTTTGTGTAAACACAAGCACTTGTAGCACCATATAATGTACTTTTTTCTCCAGTCTTTATATGCTGTGTGTCAACGATGCCTTGTAATTGACCAGCACTGGTTGTCATGGCGATGTGGTCATACCTTCAATCTACATACAACAGGGGCTGGTGGTAGTATAAAGTATGCCAGCATCTTTCAGAAAACAATATAATAAAGCAACAAACCTCAAAACAAAACAACACATTCATATTAGTGCAATTCCCCTGCTTTTCCTCTAATTCCACATCCATTGGTCATTTTCCTAACTCACATTTGCTCTCCTTTGGTGAGCTCTGCTGTTCTCACCATCCCCCATCTCTTGTTCTCCTGCTTCCTCGGCTTCTCCTCCTCATCCTCCCTCTCACTTCAAAAGCTCACCTTACTGTCAACGGCTGTAATTGCTCCTCTTTATTGCACCTTATCTAATCCACACGCAACTAAACTGAAAAACCGTTAATGTAGCTTATAAGTATGAGTTATTGTTTTAAAAAAGTGCAAAACTGACATTGTTCCCAATGAAGACATAAGAATATTAGATGCTACATCTGGATATTTCGAAATGTATGTTGAAGTCAAGATGCATGACTTCTACTGTTGGAAAAATGAAAACGATTGGTTAAATAGTGCAATGCTAAACTAAACCATAGCAAAAGTGAGATGTAGCATCGTGCTTGTTTACAGACATATTTTCCTGTCTCCTATTTCTTTTTAAATGCCACGGGAGAACCTTGGCTCGGCTGTGATGTAGTAACATGTCATGGCCCCGTAAACCTTCTCCAACCTGAGAGAACCGCTGCCAGACGAAAAGCTTCTTAGCAGGACTGAGTCCTTTAAAGCTGCACTAATCAGAGCTGTTAGAGGAGTGCCGCTCAAACAATCCACATTGCGCTGACTTATGCCAAAACTGGATTAAAAATGTAGTTTATTAAAACAAAAATGTATTATAAATTCTAATTAAGTGCAATGTCTCCCACAAGACTGCAATGTATTTGAAGTGGCTGGATTGGTTAGGGATGTAACGATACAAAAATGTCATATCCTGGTTATCGTGAACAAAATTAGCATGGTTATCATTAATACGGGGTATCGTTTAATGTGCTCAAAAAGTACTTATACACACACTGAAATCTTTTAACCATGTTGAATTTTTTTTTAAACTAAATAATAGACACACAATATACTTTCTTGGCAGAAGAAACCTTAACATTGTTGTTCTGGCTTCACAATAGCCATATACCGTATATTTTTACTTAAGTGTTTAAATATGGTTATCTTCTTCCATTTTAATTTGTAAACAGTTTAGAATTGTTTTTTTTAATAAATGCAAATTGGGTGTTCACTTCACTTCCAGTTTATGTGATGTCACACAAGTACACTTCCTGTTGAAGACACCTCCGTCCGTGTCGACTCAACACTGTAGAGTATATACTGTATATCGATCACTTTTCATATTCTGCACATAGTTTGTTTAATGTGAATATCTTACTATGGTTGTTCAGACAGCAATGTGTTTATACAGGGTTAGATTGGGTATGACGTTATGTCCTTTGTGTTCCTGTTAGCATTTAAGCTAGCTGGCAAGCTAACACTAGTTGGTCTGTAAGTTTATTAAAGTGTGGTTTATCAAACACGGTTTTTCAATCAATTCCATTTAATACGGTAATACTGACCTTCAGGAGTTTTATTGAGGTTATTATTATTATCAGTCGCTGCTGCTCACTGCTCCCCTCACCTCCCAGGGGGTGATCAAGGGTGATGAGTCAAATGCAGAGAATAATTTCGCCACACCTGGTGTGTGTGTGACAATCATTGGCACTTTAACTTTTTTATTATTAGATGTTTTCTTTAGTGATGAAGACTAACAACTTTAACGACGCCCTGCGCGACACCATTGATAGTATAGCACCGCTAAAGCTAAAAAGAGCCCCTAAAAGGCGCACCCCATGGTTTACAGAAGAAACTAGAGCCCATAAATTATCGTGTAGAAAGCTGGAACGCAAATGGCGTGCTACTAAACTTGAGGTTTTCCATCAAGCATGGAGTGATAGTTTAATAATTTATAAACACATGCTTACCTTAGCTAAAGCTAAATATTACTCAAATCTCATCCACCTCAACAAAAATGATCCTAAATTTTTGTTTAGTACAGTAGCATCGCTAACCCAACAAGGGACTCCTCCCAGTAGCTCCACCCACTCGGCAGATGATTTTATGAATTTCTTTAATAAGAAAATTGAACTCATTAGAAAGGAGATTAAAGACAATGCATCGCAGCTACAACTGGGTTCTATTAACACAGATACGACTGTATCTATGACGGATACCGCCCTCCAAAATAGTTTCTCTCTCTTTGATGAAATAACATTAGAGGAATTGTTAAGATGTGTTAATGGGACAAAACAAACAACATGTTTACTTGACCCATTTCCTGGGAAACTTATCAAGGAGCTTTTTGTATTATTAGGTCCATCAGTGCTAAATATTATAAACTTATCACTTTCCTCTGGCACTGTTCCACTAGCATTCAAAAAAGCGGTTATTCATCCTCTGCTCAAAAGACCTAACCTCGATCCTGACCTCATGGTAAACTACCGGCCGGTGTCCCACCTTCCGTTTATCTCGAAAATCCTCGAAAAAATTGTCGCATAGCAGCTAAATGAACACTTAGTGTCTAACAATCTCTGTGAACCTTTTCAATCTGGTTTCAGGGCAAATAACTCTACGGAGACAGCCCTCGCAAAAATTACTAATGATCTACTGCTAACGATGGATTCTGACGCGTCATCTATGTTGCTGCTTCTTGATCTTAGCGCTGCTTTCGATACCGTCGATCATAAAATTTTATTAGAGCGTATCAAAACACGTATTGGTATGTCAGACTTAGCCTTGTCGTGGTTTAACTCTTATCTTACTGACAGGATGCAGTGCGTCTCCCATAACAATGTGACCTCGGACTATGTTAAGGTAACGTGCGGAGTCCCCCAGGGTACGGTTCTTGGCCCTGCACTCTTTAGTATTTACATGCTGCCGCTAGGTGACATCATACGCAAATACGGTGTTAGCTTTCATTGTTATGCTGATGACACCCAACTCTACATGCCCCTAAAGCTGACCAACACGCCGGATTGTAGTCAGCTGGAGGCGTGTCTTAATGAAATTAAACAATGGATGTCCGCTAACTTCTTGCAACTCAACACTAAGAAAACGGAAATGCTGATTATCGGTCCTGCTAAACACCGACATGTATTTAATAATACCACCTTAACATTTGACAACCAAACAATTACACAAAGCGACTCGGCAAAGAATCTGGGTATTATCTTCGACCCAACTCTCTCATTTGAGTCACAAATTCAGAGTGTTACTAAAACGGCCTTCTTTCATCTCCGTAATATCGCTAAAATTCGTTTCATTTTGTCCACTAGCGACGCTGAGATCATTATTCATGCGTTCGTTACGTCTCGTCACGATTACTGTAACGTATTATTTTCGGGTCTCCCTATGTCTAGCATTAAAAGATTAAAATTGGTACAAAATGCGGCTGCTAGACTTTTGACAAGAACAAGAAAGTTTGATCATATTACGCCTATACTGGCTCACCTGCACTGGCTTCCTGTGCACTTAAGATGCGACTTTAAGGTTTTACTACTTACGTATAAAATACTACACGGTCTAGCTCCATCCTATCTTGCCGATTGTATTGTACCATATGTCCCGGCAAGAAATCTGCGTTCAAAGAACTCCGGCTTATTAGTGATTCCCAGAGCCCAAAAAAAGTCTGCGGGCTATAGAGCGTTTTCTATTCGGGCTCCAGTACTATGGAATGCCCTCCCGGTAACAGTTAGAGATGCTACCTCAGTAGAAGCATTTAAGTCCCATCTTAAAACTCATTTGTATACTCTAGCCTTTGAATAGCCCCCTTTTTTTTTAGACCAGTTGATCTGCCGTTTCTTTTCTTTTCTCCTCTGCTCCCCCCTATCCCTTGAGGAGGGGGAGACACACAGGTCCGGTGGCCATGGATGGGGTGCTGGCTGTCCGGGGTCGGGACCCGGGGTGGACCGCTCGCCTGTATATCGGTTGGGAACATCTCTGCGCTGCTGATCCGTCTCCACTCGGGATGGTTTCCTGCTGACCCCACTGTGGACTGGACTCTTACTGTTATGCTGGATCCACTATGGACTGTACTCTCACAATATTATGTTAGACCCACTCGACATCCATTGCATTCGGTCTCCCCTAGAGGGGGGGGGGGTTACCCACATATGCGGTCCTCTCCAAGGTTTCTCATAGTCATTCACATCGACGTCCCACTGGGGTGAGTTTTTCCTTGCCCTTATGTGGGCTCTGTACCGAGGATGTCGTTGTGGCTTGTGCAGCCCTTTGAGACACTTGTGATTTAGGGCTATATAAATAAACATTGATTGATTGATTGATTGATTGATGTCCAGGAAACCCACAATATTGCTTGTCCTTGGTCATATTTAGACAAATGTATGCGTTTAGAGAAAACACTCTTCATCAAAGACGCCCAACACAAATTTAGGAACACACATTAAGGTGAATTGAGTTCATGAAAAGTTTTACTGCAGATAACCATTACCAACTGTTCCCAAACGTTTGTTTTGGTCAAGCTATAGATATATGCTGTTTTTTACTGTTGGTAGAGAAAATGTATAACATTATAGGGGTTAAATAAAAGGCAAACTAAATAAATACATACAGTGGGGTGCAGGGACCCCTAAAGGTAGTTGTAGGGCAGGGGTCGGGAACCTTTTTGGCTGAGAGAGCCATGAAAGCCAAATATTTTAAAATGTATTTCCATGAGAGCCGTATAGTATATTTTAACAATGAATACAACTAAATGCGTGCATTTTTAAGTAAGAACAACATTTTTAGAGTATAATGAGTCTCTTATTCTTTTTAATAACAATGTTGTTCTGAAGCTAACCAATAATAAATTAAATACTTCTTACCATTAATGCGACTTCTGGTGCTGCATGGTTTTGCTGATGGCTTTGTAGTCTGGTTGATACGTGGTTATTTTTAACACTGTGATTACCAGCGGAATTATTCATTACTTATCGTGTTAAGCAGTGTCAGCTAAGATTGATCTGAGAGCCAGATGCAGTCATGAAAAGAGCCACATCTGGCTCTAGAGCCATAGGTTACCTACCCCTGTTGTAGGGTGTCCCCAGCTAAATGACAAGATAGTTAATAGTAAGGGACCCTTATTGAGTCAATTTGGACACTCAGTTACATTAACAGTGATAGTATACATGTGTGCTCATAGATGTAATTGCCCCTTAAATGTACAAACCCCATTTCCATATGAGTTGGGAAATTGTGTTATATGTAAATATAAACGGAATACAATGATTTGCAAATCATTTTCAACCCATATTCAGTTGAATTTGCTACAAAGACAACATATTTGATGTTCAAACTGATAAACATTTTTTTTTTTTTTGCAAATAATCATTAACTTTAGAATTTGATGCCAGCAACACGTGACAAAGAAGTTGGGAAAGGTGGCAATAAATACTGATAAAGTTGAGGAATGCTCATCAAACACTTATTTGGAACATCCCACAGGTGTGCAGGCTAATTGGGAACAGGTGGGTGCCATGATTGGGTATAAAAACAGCTTCCCAAAAAATGCTCAGTCTTTCACAAGAAAGGATGGGGCGAGGTACACCCCTTTGTCCACAACTGCGTGAGCAAATAGTCAAACAGTTTAAGAACAACGTTTCTCAAAGTGCAATTGCAAGAAATTTAGGGATTTCAACATCTACAGTCCATAATATCATCAAAAGGTTCAGAGATTCTGGAGAAATCACTCCACGTAAGCGGCATGGCCGGAAACCAACATTGAATGACCGTGACCTTTGAGCCCTCAGACGGCACTGTATCAAAAACCGACATCAATCCCTAAAGGATATCACCACATGGGCTCAGGAACACTTCAGAAAACCACTGTCACTAAATACAGTTCGCCGCTACATCTGTAAGTGCAAGTTAAAGCTCTACTATGCAAAGCGAAAGCCATTTATCAACAACCTCCAGAAACGCCGCCGGCTTCTCTGGGCCCAAGATAATCTAAGATGGACTCATGCAAAGTGGAAAAGTGTTCTGTGGTCTGACGAGTCCACATTTCAAATTGTTTTTGGAAATATTCGACATGGTGTCATCCGGACCAAAGGGGAAGCGAACCATCCAGACTGTTATCGACGCAAAGTTCAAAAGCCAGCATCTGTGATGGTATGGGGGTGCATTAGTGCCCAAGGCATGGGTAACTTACACATCGGTGAAGGCACCATTAATGCTGAAAGGTACATACAGGTTTTGGAACAACATATGCTGCCATCTAAGCGCCGTCTTTTTCATGCCACATTCCGCACGTGTTACAACAGCGTAGCTTCGTAAAAAAAGAGTGCGGGTACTTTCCTGGTCCGCCTGCAGTCCAGACCTGTCTCCCATCAAAAATGTGTGGCGCATTATGAAGCGTAAAATACGACAGCGGAGACCCCAGACTGTTGAACGAATGAAGCTCTACATAAAACAAGAATGGGAAAGAATTCCACTTTCAAAGCTTCAACAATTAGTTTCCTCAGTTCCCAATAGTTTATTGAGTGTTGTTAAAAGAAAAGGTGATGTAACACAGTGGTGAACATGCCCTTTCCCAACTACTTTGGCACGTGTTGCAGCCATGAAATTCTAAGTTAATTATTATATGCAAAAAAAAAAAAAAAAGTTTATGAGTTTGAACATCAAATATCTTGTCTTTGTAGTGCATTCAATTGAATATGGGTTGAAAAGGATTTGCAAATCATTGTATTCTGTTTATATTTACATCTAACACAATTTCCCAACTCATATGGAAACGGGGTTTGTATATTTGATGTAGCAAGCTATTATTGCCGTGTAGTTTGTAGTGTAGCTTGCTACAATTCTCCGGGGGTTTGCTTCCCCCGTAGCTTAGCTACATTTAACCGAGAGTAACTTGTTGCTTAGCTTACTACATTTTCCAAGTAGCTTGCCCATCACTGGGCATACGCTACGTTTTTGTACGTACGCACGCTTAATACAGGAGGCTCCAGGTGTGTATACTTACTCCACACATTGCGCATGCACTGTGTCAAAAAGAGTAACATTGCATACCATCACCTAACACGTAGCACCAAATCTATATGTGGCAGTCCACTTCAGTCCTGCTGGTGGCGGTATCGATTAGTCCAAAGTGACTGACTGATGCTTAACTAAAGAAATATAAGCCAAGGCTCCCATTTTTCATCTGCAAAATAATGAATAAATTAGAATCCAACATTGTCTTTCTTGGACAACGCCACACTTCTCAATAAAGTTTGGTTGAAATCATTTGACTAGTTTTTGTTTGTTACGTTTTGCCGCCTACTAAATCAACAGCGCCTCTGCTGGCTGCGGCTAAGTAGTGCGCTCCAGTCTCACCCAGCTGCTTTAAGACACGATTCATCAACACTGAATTGCACACAAACAACTACGCCTGCACGAGTTTGAGAAAAAACCCAATTGCAATTTGTCTCTCCAAAATTGCGATTGCAGTTTACAAATTTTATGTTTATACTGTACATGAAAATGCACAAAACTGCAAAAAAAACGAGTGAGGGAAGACATGTTACTTTTAGACTGTCAATCAACAAATTCTTGTATCAAGGTGCCACACATTAGAACGATATGCAATAATTGACTTTAAAAAATATTTAACTATATACAGACAGACTCAGAGCTTTTATCTACATCATGCTCTTTAACTGAATAAATAACCAATAAAAATAACTATACAGTGTTTACAATGTAATCATAATATATATGATAATGCAAGTAAAATAATATAAACTTTTATTTCTCATTACTGTTGAATTGTTTATTATTTTACAGTACTTTAATTGGAAGGTAAACAACTATTTTATCTTAAATAAATAAACAAACAAAAAATAAGATTGACTGATTTCTTTAAGGAAAAATATTACTTAGAAATTGAACATCTTAAAGTGCATTGTTTTTCCCAGTTGGAAAAACAAGGTCAGACGTTGTCTTTTTGTTTTACGGTTTCTCGCTCCTTTGTCCATGTCGATGGGCTAATAATGCCCATTTGATTTGAAGCTGAAATATCACCATAACGGGAAATTTGGTTTTGTGATCATATTTTATTCTGCTAATTTTTGTTATTTTGCAGCGGGTCCTGAGTAGGGAGGCTCTCTGTTTTGCCTATGTGTGGAAAGCTGGAGCCCCGAATGACTGAAATGAGGGCTCACTGCGTTCAATTAATTATTATGTTAAAGGGGAACATTATCACCAGACCTATGTAAGCGTCAATATATACCTTGATGTTGCAGAAAAAAGACCATATATTTTTTTAACTGATTTCCGAACTCTAAATGGGTGAATTTTGGCGAATTAAACGCCTTTCTAATATTCGCTCTCGGAGCGAGGACGTTACAACGTGGCGTCACATCGGGAAGCAATCCGCCATTTTCTCAAACACCGAGTCAAATCAGCTCTGTTATTTTTCATTTTTTCCACTGTTTTCCGTACCTTGGAGACATCATGCCTCGTCGGTGTGTTGTCGGAGGGTGTAACAACACGAACAGGGACGGATTCAAGTTGCACCAGTGGCCCAAAGATGCGAAAGTGGCAAGAAATTGGACGTTTGTTCCGCACACTTTACCGACGAAAGCTATGCTACGACAGAGATGGCAAGAATGTGTGGATATCCTGCGACACTCAAAGCAGATGCATTTCCAACGATAAAGTCAAAGATATCTGTCGCCAGACCCCCATTGAATCTGCCGGAGTATGTGAGCAATTCAGGGACAAAGGACCTCGGTAGCACGGCAAGCAATGGCGGCAGTTTGTTCCCGCAGACGAGCGAGCTAAACCCCCTGGATGTCTTGGCTCACACCGAAGATGATCAAGAGAAGAATATCGACCCTAGCTTCCCTGGCCTGCTGACATGAGGGTATGTCTACAGAATATATTAATTGATGAAAATTGGGCTGTCTGCACTCTCAAAGTGCATGTTGTTGCCAAATGTATTTCATATGCTGTAAACCTAGTTCATAGTTGTTAGTTTCCTTTAATGCCAAACAAACACATACCAATCGTTGGTTAGAAGGCGATCGCCGAATTCGTCCTCGCTTTTTCCCGTGTCGCTGGCTGTCGTGTCGTTTTCGTCGGTTTCGCTTGCATACGGTTCAAACCGATATGGCTCAATAGCTTCAGTTTCTTCTTCAATTTCGTTTTCGCTACCTGCCTCCACACTACAACCATCCGTTTCAATACATTCGTAATCTGTTGAATCGCTTAAGCCGCTGAAATCCGAGTCTGAATCCAAGCTAATGTCGCTATAGCTTGCTGTTCTTTCCGCCATGTTTGTTTGTGTTGGCTTCACTATGTGACGTCACAGGAAAATGGACGGGTGTTTATAACGATGGTTAAAATCAGGCACTTTGAAGCTTTTTTTAGGGATATTGCGTGATGGGTAAAAATTAGAAAAAAACTTCGAAAAATATAATAAGCCACTGGGAACTGATTTTTAATGGTTTTAACCATTCTGAAATTGTGATAATGTTCCCCTTTAAATAAACGCGCTCAGGTTCTGATAGCAATGCAAATAGTGAGACATCTTTCTCAGTTTGAAACAAGAGACAAACAAATGCGAGGCTCAACAATTTTTATCGGCGACCATGTCAGTCACTCAAATGCCGGTGAAAGAAAAAAAAAAACTGCGCATCATGCGATTTAGTAATGTTGATGTATCCATGGTAATGTCGATGTTGATTCGATGTCGAATAACAGTGAACACCTATAAACAACATTTTCAAGGATCAGTTACTCAATTATCCTGTCCATTCCAAGTGTGAATTGAATTGATTAATATTTAGTTTTTTTGCCATCATAACCAATGACCATTTAGTAGTCTTATCGAATTTATATAGCACTCACTCTCTTAGTTTCATTGCTCCACTTTTAGCTAGCTAGCTGCAAAACTAGCGAAGCTAAGCGAGTCCCGGTCAGAAGCCCCTGCTCCGAAGACAGCAAGAACTAGAACTTGACTTGGTGAAAAATGTTCTCTATGCACCCTTCTCATTGATAAGTTGGTCCTGCAAGAGTGCCGCGTCCGCCAGTTAGAGCAGAGTAGCTTTGTAACTTTAGACGCCGGGGACACGTTTGCTAGCGTTAGCCGTAGCGATAACCGGTGAGTCAGTTATGACACATATCAGATTTAGCCCTTTAGCCCAGTCAACCGGCCACCACACCTTAGTTATAGAGGACTCCATATTCCTCCTTGTCCCATTGGTTTGAGTTTTTTCTTTCCCGATGTGGATTTGGATCCGGGAATATCGTGGTTTGTGAAGCTCTTTGAGGGCTATATAAATAAACTTTGATTGATTGATTGATTGTTTTTCAAGGTTTATCTGCAATGAAGAATTTAAATAAGCATCCAAAATATCAAGATTGGGGATGTGACAATTACCTGTATGAATGGTAAACCGTGTTAAAACTCCCAACGGTTATTATTACCAATAAAGGCTTCTTGATTAATTAACATTGAGGTAACCACACAATAACCACAGTAACCAAGCCAGCTGAGAGGGCAACATCGGAAATGTCCATTCGATAAAACTCACAAACTGGTGATACTGATCATTTCCTAGAAAAGAAAGCTAGCATGCTGATTGTTAGCTAGTAGCTAACATTGCTAATCCATAGTTAGCTTAAATGCTAAGGTAAATACATGACAAATTAACATCATACTCCAACCTAAACTTGTATAAACACCTTGCTGTCTGAGCAACTACGATATTCAATCGCACACATTGAACATACAAGCTATGCTCTCTTATGTCAGAGTGATGAATATGAAGATATATATTGTGAGGTTTTTTTTAATTTTATAAAACTTGGTAAAAAGATTTCGGTGTGTGTATTTTTGAGCACATTCAACAATACTGCGACAATAAAGATAACCTAATACGAAATGTTCTCATTTTAACATCCCTAATTCAGGAAAGAATGAAAGATGTTCTGTGACTGAATCTGAGTGACAGTAAAAATGAGTGACATCTTTGGTTGTCATCATCATATGGCGCCGGCATGCCAGTGTGGGTCTTTGGCCGCCTCAGGCAAACACGAGGGGCCGCCTGTGGGTGCAACAAGGTGCCCGTGAGCGCTGGAGGGAGAAAGTGCCAACGCCAAACGGAGAACAAAGGAGGCGTACGGGGGTAAGCGATGATAGTGTTTGCCCTGGGTGGCGTTGGTGATACAACTGTGGCACTGTCATTGCCCCTAACACCACTGCCAAACTTGGCAAGCTCCTTCATGGGCCATCAATGCTGCTCCTAAGGGACCACAAAGCTGACTAGCCAGCGCACTAGCATTCAGCCGCCTCACCCCCTCACCCCCGCAAGGCCACAGCAGCCTTCACTGCACATTCAGCATCATTGTAGCGTCACTCTTGCATGTAAAACATTATGACACCTTGCTGACATCACTAACTTACCTGACTTTGAACTCGGTCAGCTGCGGTTGCGCCCCCGGCTCGGCGCAATAGATCTGAGGGAAGTAGAAGCGGTGCGACTGGAGGTTGATGTCCATGATGACAGAAAAAGAAAATCGAAAGAAAAAGACAATTTGTTTGCTTTATCCTGCTCCTGTCAGGTCAGAGTTCAAGTGGCGGCATGGCACCCCAAATGTCTAACTGCTAGGAAGGCATGCCCCCTTCCCAGTGAACCCCTTGCTTCTCAGGCCCACCAACCGATATATCCCTCAACAAAGATGACTCCACAAAGAAGATGCCTGCACCTCGCTGCCACTGGCGGGGGAAAAAAGAGCAATAATCCAAGGAGCCAGTCACCACTTCATTCCTTAGCGTGACAATGCACATAGGGCTGCTATTAAATGTTGACAAAAGGCGAGAGCTGCAGACACATCAAAACGAGAGGTCGCTTTACGCTTCACAGAGAGAGAGGGGAAAAAGGGGAGTGAGATGGCGATGGATAGAGAGAGCTTCCCGGTGCTTTGAGGCGTTGCCCTCGCTCTGCCTCTCCTCTCTGTGTCTCATTGGATTACCTACTCGCTCGCCATTCCTCCCTTCCTCCCTTTCCCCCCCTCCCAGCTGTGTCAAGAGCTGCTGGTTCTGCCTTCCCCCCTCTCCTTCCTCTCCTCCATCCATCATCTCTCTCCTCTTTGCCCGCCCTCCCCTCCTCTCCCACCATCTGCTGGATTGGCCCGGTCCAGGATGCGTAACGCCACGTGGTGGGGGAGAAAGATGGCGAGAGGAGGAGGCGGAGCTACGGATTTTAATTCATCTGATGGCTCACATCTTGCTAGGATACACACAGGCCCACGCACACACACACGCTTTGACTGGATGTTGCTTAACACAGTAGGACACATGGTGAAGGGAGACAATGAGAAAGCAATGCAGTCAGTGGCTGTGCTTTAATGAATGGAACAACATGATGCATGTCTACAGTAAGTGCACAATGCAGCACCTACAGTATATTACATTTGTATATGTTTTATCATTCCAGTATCACTGTGTTGACACTGACTGCACACCTGAGATGCCCAAGATCGACATAAATAGCTACAGCCTATGACTCGATTTTCAACGAAAATTTCAGCCAACATTTTTTCGTATAACATCTTGATTATAATACAATTTGTTTTTTAGTACAACCTGTCCAAACAGAGGTAGACAGAACTCCAGTGTGAGTGGCATTGGGAGCAAGGCGAGCGCTAACTGGGGTGGCAGAAGTTGGATTCAAACCAGGAACCCTCAAGTTGCTGGGCGGCCGCTCTACCATCTGAGCCACATCACCTCCACTGCGTGTAACAAATACAGAATCTTACGTGTTGATGACTCATGTAGTCTCTATACTTTTTTTTTATTGAGTACAACTGCAAAATAAGCCACCAATGGGCCAAAGGATTCCTGATCTGATAGGGCTGGACCCTCGGGATGCAGAGACAAAGGCGACGTGCAAGTAAAGAGTGTGTTCAATCATGCTCACAAAGAGTGAATCTACAAAGTACAAAAATGAAAGCCAGGAAACGGCAAAGATGCAGAAAGAGATGCTAGGGAATGCATGGTTGGGGACCACTGCGCTAGATTATGGGTTTGTAATCTTTTTGACCATGGGGCCCAACTATTCCAGTAGAGAGGGGCCACAGGCCCACTCAAACACTGAATTAGTCATTTTACTCTTGATTTGAATAAAATTCAATAATTAACATGTCTAAACCTTGTAAAAATGATATGAAAACATGTGGTAATCACAAAGACTGTTGTTGATTTAGTACATGAACCATCACATTCAACAACAGGCCGAACAAAGCTTAAATCAGGTTGATTGCAAAAATGAACACTAATCATCTATCCATCCATCTGTCCATATTTCTACCACCTAATGAAAAAGAAGGAACTCATGAAAAACGAACAAAAATACATCCAATTAAGCAGTGCTTTAATAAAAAAAATCTAACAAAAATCATAAATAATACATAGAAAATGTGTAATCTGTGTAACTCAGTCAACTGACTAATGTATTTCTGCCACAAGTGGATTAGAACTAGGGACATATACCCAGTACCAGTATTCTTTGGTACTAGTTCCTAATTGGGTTGGTCCAGGAAGACCGTTAAGATTCTGGACATACTGTATGATACTGCTATCAGTATTTTTTTTAATCCATGCTGACCGTCATAATTATGACACGCTGTCACTGTCACTCAAGTGCCGCTGCAATGCGTAAAAAAAGACACAGGTAGGATTTGATAATCAGCTTGGAATAATCACAAATAGGGAAGCAACACCACATAAAAGTTTGTAATACAAAAATATTTCTTCCACAAAAGTCCCTCAAAGTCACGCGTTAGCGTCAGTTTGTGGTGAAAGCGCTTTATGACCGCCGCAACCGAGCTTCATCAACTGTCCTCTTAGCCATCCATTAATGGTCTGTATTTCTACATTTGAATGGTCTGTATTTATTTAGCGCTTTTACAATACCTGGAATGATACCCAAAGCGCTTTACATTGATTCACACAGAAATTCACACACTGATGGTGGAAGCTGCCATGGAAGGGTGAAGTATGTTGGTCAAGTCCACGGCTTGTGACTAGAATGGCAGAAGCTGGAATCAAACCTGGAACCGTCAAGTTTCTGGCACAGCTGCTCTACCATCTGCGCCACAGGCCAATATTAATCAAAAAAGTGAAAACTAGAAGTAATATAAAAATCCATAAAGTTGCTCAGAAGCAAGATAGCATCCGATGACATGTCTGTGGTCCTCGTCTGACATCACTAAATTATGCCACGTTTACGTGGCATCAAAACACACCTAGCTTAAGCACACCCAATAACATGCCAATTGATTGTATTAATGTATATGATATATTTAATATTATAATATGTATATATACACATTAGTTTCCTCAGTTCCCAATAGTTTATTGAGTGTTGTTAAAAGAAAAGGTGATGTAACACAGTGGTGAACATGCCCTATCCCAACTACTTTGACACATGTTGCAGCCATGAAATTCTAAGTTAATTGTTATTTGCAAAAAAAAAATAAAGTTTATGAGTTTGAACATCAAATATCTTGTCTTTGTAGTGCATTCAATTGAATATGGGTTGAAAAGGATTTGCAAATCATTGTATTCCGTTTATATTTACATCTAACACAATTTCCCAACTCATATGGAAACGGGGTTTGTATATATAACCCTTGATGATTCTGTGTGAATCATCAAGGGTTGGAATTGGGGTTTAAATCACCAAAATGATTCCCGGGCGCGGCCACCGCTGCTGCTCACTGCTCCCCTCACCTCCCAGGGGGTGAGGGTGATGAGTCAAATGCAGAGGATAATCTCACCACACCTAGTGTGTGTGTCACAATCATTGGTACTTTAACTTTAACTTTATATCTTGTAGAAGGTCTGTGCTCTGCACACGAATGCCATACATAAATATTATTTCCAGCTGAGTGTAATTGTAATGAATATACTCTAACCCTTTTAACTGTCGACTTATTGTACCGTTTTGCTTACCACACAGTGAAGTAGCTTTACAGCAACACTTTGCAGAGTGAAGCTGCGGAAATCGTCTATGAGTTACAATCGGCCCAAAAGTTGACTTAAAAATAAAAGAAAACATATTTCACATTAGGAATTTGTTATTTTTTTCATTAAAACTAAACGCTAGCGAAAGTCAGCTAACAATGGAGGTAATGGGAGTCATTACGTCATTGCATCAATTGTGCCCATAAAGCACTATAAAAACATCCAAAAACCAGCAACATTTTATATAAATGCTGCAGGTACATATGTCATGTAGCAACAGGCACATTCCTAATAACATGTGATATTGACATATTTTTGTCATTTGATACATACAGCTGAACATTAATTACACAGACGCTTCACAACGTTCGCTATTTCCGTCAACAACAACTACGACAACTCATAACAGACTTCATGAGAGCCAACAAAGACTACTTTGGGACAAATTATGATCCAGTACCTTTTGTTTTTGACCCTGAACATAAGGAGGATGAGCTACAAGTTTTAGAAACTGAGTGATAAGCAGATTCAGTAAATAGGACTATTGCCAAGTTCTGAACAAGAAGTACAAACTACGAACATATTTAGAAAAATAAACACTTACTCTATAATGTCTGCTCTCACTGTAATGCCGACTGATGGGATGTTCATATCTTCCCATTAAGATGAAAAATTAATCATAATCCTCCATCCCATCCATCCATTTTCTACCGCTTATCCCTTTTGGAGTCGCGGGGGGTGCTCTAGCCTATCTCAGCAGCATTCGGGCGGTAGGCGGGGTACACCCTGGACAAGTCGCCACCTCATCGCAAGTCCAACACAGAAACAGACAACATTCACACTCACATTCACACACTAGGGGCAATTTTGTGTTGCCAATCAACCTATCCCCAGGTGCATGTCTTTGGAGGTGGGAGGAAGCCGGAGTACCCGGAGGGAACCCACGCAGTCATAATCCTAACGCAGGTAAAAAACACATTTTAAGTTGCTGCAAAAGAGCTTTTTTTGTGTATTTCTCGCCATCTCCAGGTATAAGTTGAATGTCAAAGTTGACCAACTTATCAGTTAATGGCCACAACCTTCTACTATAAGTGAGAGGCATGATTTGTAATCTAGAATTAACTTTCAGAAGCTCACTGGCTCAATATGTTAATAGCTGCAGTAGCTAGTTATCTCTCTGTGATCATGGCATCGCTAAAAGTAGTTCCTTTGCATTTGTGCTTACAATAACAATATCGCTAATACAGTACTTATCCGGGCCGCGGGATGTAAATGGAGTATTGTTGGCGGTTTTTGGGTGTTTTTTAGAGAGCGTTATGGGCGCAATAGATGACTTCCATTAGCTGCATTGTTAACCACCTTGTACTTGTCGTATATTACAAATTACAATGAATTAAAAAAAGAAAAACCTATGCGTTCTTGTCTTACATAAGGATTGTGTACTTTTTTTTTTATCATGGAATAAATATTTTTTGCCTATCATTCACAATCATTATGTAGGGCAAGAACGTGTATGTTTTTCTTTTTTTTATGCATTCCAAATAATAAATACATGTGACTAAACGTCCGCTTACAATGGAGCCTATGAGAGCCGCTCTATTTTGCTTATAGAAGCCCTTAAAAAAACATCCAAACACCTTATTTAGGGTTTTATATACATGATGTAAGTATATATGTAATGTAGTAACGAGCACATTTATAATAACATTTAATATTTACGTATTTTGCTCCTTTTAAGCATACGCAGCGCATTCATTTCAAAAACACATCATAACGTTCCCTTTTTTGTAACATAACTGATTATTACTCACTGCAGACTTTATGAGAGGAAAAAAACATAATGAAACACGACTTACTGTGCAATGTCTGCTGTCATTAGGATTCCGACTGATAGAATCTTATTATATTTCCGTTTTAGATTAAAAATGACTCATAATCCTTACGTAGAAATGGGGGGTGGAACCAAGCGTCTTTTCGTGTCGTTCTCGCCATTGCAGAGAAGCTCATCAGTCGATCATGTCAACATTGACACACAATCTCATGATCACAGCGGCGCTATAAATAGTTGGTCTGCGTTCGTACTTATAATAAGAAAAAACACTAATACTGTTACCGCCTGCTGCCGCTTTGTGAGTTCCTGTGTTTCCCTTGTGGGCGGAGTTGTAAGACGTGTACAGCTGCTTCCAATTTACCCTGGCTCTACTTAAGCAGCATTTTGGCAGCTGGATGGCACTCGGCGATTCCACTCCTTGGCTCTCCACGCCTGATGACTTCTTCGCTTCTAGTATTTTGTTATATGCTATCTTGGTCATTCCCGGTGCCATCCAACTTGGTGTTGCTTTGTAGTTAGCACATCTTGCAATTCTGACCCAAGTTAAGTTTGTTTTTGTTTCCAGTAGGTTTTGTTTTTTCCAAAGGTGCTAATTTTGTTTTCTCCTTTTTGCACCATTGCCTTTTGTTACGTCCTGTGAAGAGTGCTTTTGCGAGTACATTTTATAAGAAAATAACTGTTTTACTCACTGTCTGTCTGCATCTTTGAATTCCTTTCAACTCTGTTATACAGCATTGTGACAAATACTTAAAATCACGAAATGTAAATGGAGTATTGTTGGCGCTTTTTGAAATACAATTTTATTGGGTTGTATGGGCGGAATAGAGGACCTCCCATTGGCTACGCTGTCAGCTGACTTTTATCTACGTTTATTTACGAGTTAGAATGCATTAAAAAAAAAATACATCTGTCGTCATGTCTTTCATGATGATTGTGGACGATGGGCAAAATTCCAAGTTCCCCTTTAAGACATACAAAACTCAATATATTATTTGAAAAAGTGCCCCTATATATTGCCAAATCAATATTTTCTCCCCACCTAATCGAAATGGTAATGTAACGAACTTGTGCTAAAGAATCCTAGGGGATCGGTGATTACAAACCACTGCACACCGTATGCTCCTCAGACAGGATTAAAGATGAAGCATTCACCGCAAAACAGGAAACATACAAAATAACAGCACATAACCAATATGAAATGACACAAAAAGCAAACCATGTCATGCGGAGCAGGACAAAAGGAAGTTGTGTTCGCCAGCACTTTGATAAAGTCGAGAAACACTATTGATGTCAAGAAAGAAAAGGGGACACAAAGTGAGTAAAAAAACATGAAAATGAAAAAATGTGAAAAATAAATAGGTTTTTGGAATGAGGAATAAACTTTCTTCTGTTGCTTTTTTTTCTTCTTTTTTTAATGTCAGAAACAAGTTTGAGCCGCCTGTAAAGACTTTGAAATTATGCTTTTTTTATGCATTCGAAATCTTACATAAATAGCTAACAATTGAGTCTACAGATCGAGAGTCCTCTATTGCGCCCATTATACTTTCTAAAAAACATATATGAGTGATATTGTTATTATAAGCGCTAACGTAGATGGCTTATTTTAGCGGCACATTAATAGCAGCGAGCTAACAAACTTGCTAAAAGTAAATTCTAGATTGTAATTCATGCATCTCTCACCTGGTAGTAGACACATGTGGCCTTGGGCCGACAGGCTGGTCAACTTTGACATCCCCGAGATGTAGCAAACATTTTTTAACCCTTCGTGAGGATTGCAATTGAATCTGCTTTTAAACGGGATTATGTGAACATCCAGTCGGTCGGCATCTCAGGGAGAGTGGAAATTGTACAGTAAGTGTTTGTTTTATTATGGTTAGTTTGTATGTTTAGCACCTAGCAATTCTGCTGATGCTATAGTGTTACAATAAAGCTGCATTAGTTAAGCTCTCGGCTTCTTAAACTTATTGCTCATCCTTTTTGTGTTTGGGTTGAAAAACATAAGGACCTGGATAATAATTTTTCCCAAATCATTGTTGGCTCTCACAAATTCTGCTTGATTTGCATTGTTGTTGATGGGGAGGGATCTCTGGTTCCTAATTCTACGTCACGGATCCCGTGACTCGCGGCTCATTAACTCTTAAAATGGCTCGGGAATCTCCTTGAGATTGACATTATTTTGATCATATCTATTTATTTGCACACTGTGGAAGTATTTTGATGTTAAAATCAGATATATATGATAATAGCTTCAATATAGAGACAACTTGTTTTTCCAATCTACTGGTACTTTAAGAGGATTATTTGGGGTATCCCCTCAGTCATCTTCCCTTAACAAATCCAAAAAGAATCTTGTAGCTTTTACTACTTTGCTGGCTAGAAGACTCATTCTGTTAAATTGAAAAGCAACAGCAACTACCTGCCACATTTGCTGGATTAGAGATATTCTTAATTTCCTCAAAATGGAAAAGATTAGGCTGACATTGAATGGTTGTTCTACAAAATTCCAAGAAGTATGGGGCACTTTCCTTAAATATAAAATCAACTGATCCTCAATTTAATCCCGACTAAAATGTCACGTATATAGATCACAACTTTATTTATTTATTTATTTTAATTTACTTTTGATTGTTCTATATAGTGTATTTGCCATTAATGAAATTGTCTGTGGCTTTGTCTCAATATTTACCTGTACCCATTTGACTGATGTATTGTAATTTTAATTTATTTTATTTGTATTTACTTACTTTTTTTTTTCCTTACTGTATTTTTATTTTTTTACATCTAGTAGGTTTTAAATTTTATATATGATAGTATTCCTGGAATTTGTATTTGCCTTAAAACTCAATAAACAAATGTTAAAAAAAAAGAAAAGCAGATTGACCGCAGCCTGTGACCTCAGTTGGCCACAGTGTTCATCAAATCAGACTTCAAATCATAGCCAGAATCAACCGCTCTTTGCATTCCTGGCCGACCTTTGCCCTTTTAATATTGATGTTTCATCTTTCGCAGATGTATGCAGATTATACAACATATACAGTAAGTGCTTTCTGTGTGTTTGTGTATGTGTGTGTGGCTATGAAAAAATAATCTCAGCAATCGTTATAAATCCCTCCCATTATTACACTCTGATAAAAGTGCAATATTCTTTCTAGTAGACAGCTCAGGCCATCACCGTCCATCGTGCATCACGCTGCGTTTGGCATTCATGGAAATTTTAACTGATTGATTGGAGCGACTATTGTTGCACATTGCTTTATTTTCAAACGGGTACTGCACACAATGGACTCTGCAGTTTAGTACAGTGTGCTCAGCAACACATTAATAATGAGGCTGTCGTTTTCAAATAAGGAGTGCAGGGGATCACAATTTGTAGTTTAAAGATGCTAAAACCAATCCAATTTAAGCTAAGATATTTGAACAATCGATATCTTAGCTTTTGTGTTATGGGTGACAAAGCAAATAGTTATGAGTGTAATTTTCAGGTACCCTCAAGTTTCTGGACAACTGCTAGAGCTTGGCGATATGGGAAAAAATCATGTCGCGATATTGTTTTTATTATCAGTCGATATATACGTATAACAATATGAATGAAAACACTATTTTTTGTCACGTGTACATGTTCAATTGCTAATAAATGAAATGTGAAGACATCAAAAGGTTATTTTTGATTGAAATATGTAATTTGTCGTGGGTTGAACATGATAGATGTTCTGAAGAACATAACTGTTTCATGCTCCATAATATTCACACACACTGCCTATATTATTTCACATACGTCATTTTTCTCACAGCTCTATTAGTCTATTGTAGATGTATGATATAAACATAGGCTATAAGTAGGCAGCTCCACAACAGCTAGGCACACAATAGCACACAAGCTAGCATACGTAATAATTGACCTTATTTAACAATATTGCAGTCTAAAAGCTTATTCTACGAAAGCAGAGTTCTTCAACAAGGGTGACGTGATCCATTGTCTCCGATCATGTGATATTTGTGTTTTGAGTATTATTAGAATAGAATAGAATAGAATAAAAAGTACTTTATTGATCCCTGGGGGAAATTCAGCACCACAGTTCGCTCACAATAAACAATAAACACTTAGGTATTTTGTACATGTGAATAGTATAAATACAGTCTATTATACAGCATTAATCTCATGTGAATAATAAAAATACAGTCTATTATACAGCATTATTCACATGTGAATAATATAAATACGGTCTATTATACAGCATTATTCACATGTCAATAATATAAATACAGTCTATTATACATTTAAGTACATTCAAAAAGGAACATATGCATTATACAGTCTGATGGCTGTCGGTATAAGGGACTTCCTGTGTCTGTATTCTTCCCTACGTTTGGTGTTTTAGTTTGGTTTTAGCGCTCACGGCTTCCTTTTGTTTACATTTCGGTTGCTAGGAGCCTTTAAGCTCACACACCTGTCTGTAGTTATGATTAGTGTTTCCACCTGTCACCTTATTGATCACTCCCCCATTAAATACCCGTGTCGCAGCTCACTCGGCACAGGATTTTTGTTCGCTACATGCGACAGTTGCGCTTGCCTGTTGTTCCACACAAAAATACATTCTTGCGGTTCTCCAATGGCGACTGTATATTGATTAATTACTGTTTTGCTAGTCTCACGCTACAACCTTTTGTTTACTGCTTAGCGTGCGAAGCTAGTAGTGAAGTTTGTCATTTTGCTCGTGTAAAAAGATTAAAATCTGCTGCTGCTGACGCTGCCTGTCCTTTGCATCCCGAGAACACAAACACCGCTCCATAGCGACCACTTTGCAGCAATGATGCCTCGGGGTCCGCAGAAGTACTGCAGTGAGGTTGTGAAATGTTTTTTCTATTAAAAAGTTAAAAAGATAAAGTACCAATGATTGTCACACACACACTAGGTGTTAGAATTGTTTTATATATATTTCTTATAATACCACTGCAATTTTTCCATAAGTTTAAAGGGGCACTTTGATCTCCCCCCCCACTTGGCTCTATGCTATTTAAGCTGCTGGAATAAGTTTGTTGTGATGCTGCCTTTTTTAAACAAACTTTGCAGCGTGCAGCCGTTTGTTCCACGCCTGTTGCCGTACATCTAAAAAACGTACAATACTTTTCTTTTCTTTGGAACAAAAGTCTCACTCTCGTTAGCATTAGCCATGCTAAAAAAGTAGGGGGTCGGGTGAAGGCTACGTAAGCTCATGGGGGCAAACACAATGCCGGAGGAAACGGGGAAAAACATTGATTTTTTTAAAACATCTGCAACAAAAAAACTTGAATTTATCGATAAAATCGCCCAGGCCTATTGTACAGTAAGTGATTGTTTTATTATGTTTCTACTTTGTATTTCTTGTTCAGCACTTAGCATTTGTACAACTTGCTGGATGTGCTTATCACTCAGCTTCTAAAACTTGAAGCTCATCCTCCTTATATTTAGGCTAAAAAATAGAAGGTTCTGGATCATCATTTGTTCCAAAGTAGTCTTGAGCCAGTCCAAATACACCCCTTTTTATCCCTATCCCTACATTTTGAACGTTCCCGTAAAGGTAGTGGTGTTCCAATGACTCTTTGCATGTAGGGGTAGTGGGCATAATGAAGGGTATGGGGTATGAATCAAGCCCTTCAGAGTGAGGAATTTCAGATGCTGACTCGATCAGGAAGGACCAGAGAAAATTCAACAAATTCTGCATAAGTTACGCGTTAGTTTGTAACAGAAGCCAGCTAGCCATGCTAGCTAACTTTAGGCTAAAATACTAAATAATAATACTAAAATACTAATACTATAAAGCCTGCGAATGTGAAAATATTAACACTACATATACCTTCCAAAAATTCACAAGAGACAACAGTCATAGATGATGGCTTCTTCTCCGTGTAGTTCTTTTTTTGTATATTCATCAACCAAAGAATGATGAATGAAAAAAAAAAGATCTCAGCCGCTAAGTCCATTGCTGCCCGCTTTGTTGTGTAATGGTTGGACTATAGGGTTGTACGGTACACCGCTACTAATAAAGTACCGCGGTACTAGTGAATTAAAATAGGTACTACTGCCTTTGGAAAATACCAGTAGTTATCTTTCATCCACATATGCTGCGGTGACATGGCTGAGCCATGGCATGGTGCATTTGTGTGTCAAAACGCACACATTGAGCGCATACAAGCAGAAAAAGTGTCAAAAGGAATAATGACAATAAAACGGCAATTGTACTGGTTAATAAGGAGGGTGCATGAAAGACAATATTAAAGGTATTTGGGCTTTAAAACTATCAATAAAGATGACGCGGCGATGCAATCGCTTTAAAACATGCCTCACCATTTTTTTTTAATACAGTAATACCACCTTTGCTTCAAACTTAGGTAAACATAAATATTAAGATCTGCACAAAAAGTTTAAAGAGTGGCAGGTAATATAGTTAACAACTTCCCCCGTGCACATACAGATACATAGATGTTCAAAATTGTTGAAAATTATTAGCACATTTCAAACCGCCCAAGTAGTGTAAACTAATGCAAGTGAATTGAATGTATTTCATAACAAATTCCCACTATTTCATTTGTGTTTTATCTTTAACAAAGTGTGTCTAAACTGCTAGATGTCTTAGATGTGTACTTTTAGCCTTATTGTTTTCGGTATTTACTCATGATTGCATGTCTTAAAGCACAGATTAAAATTGGCAACCATAAATCATGAAACATTTAATACAATGTCAATCAAGCTTTCTATTCTATTCTAACCTAATTCTAGATTATAGCAGGCTATGTCTAATATGTAAAATAATTGTTATGAATTATTTGAGGGCAATAAGAAAGAGCCCATTTTAATTTGAATTGCAATCTTTTAAAATTGTTAATTGGATGAAATAACAAACATGTTTAATCATACGTTTTACAGTTACAGTATCAGGATATAAGTTTTGATCCTTATCGCCCAGTCCTACACTCATTGGCGCTGAACCGCGGATGTCATTGTGGCTTGTGCAGCCCATTGAGACACTTGTGATTTAGGGCTATATAAAAAAACATTGATTGATTGATGATGATTGATGTTGGCGATAGTGCTAGCACAGTTTAGGGATGTTCTCTGTGTTTAGTTGAGCGTTACAGTAAGTATGAGTGCACATGTGTAGTTCAGTGTTAATAATAAAATGGGGATATTTGAGAAATGTCATATTGCTACTAAATTTTTTCTGCGCTAAAAAAATGTTCTGTGCTACTACAAACCCTGTTTCCATGAGTTGGGAAATTGTGTTAGATGTAAATATAAACGGAATACAATGATTTGCAAATCCTTTTCAACCCATATTCAATTGAATGCATTACAAAGACAAGATATTTGATGTTCAAACTCATAAACTTTATTTTTTTTGCAAATATTAATTAACTTAGAATTTCATGGCTGCAACACATGCCAAAGTAGTTGGGAAAGGGCATGTTCACCACTGTGTTACATGGCCTTTCCTTTTAACAACACTCAGTAAACGTTTGGGAACTGAGGAGACACATTTTTTAAGCTTCTCAGGTGGAATTCTTTCCCATTCTTGCTTGATGTACAGCTTAAGTTGTTCAACAGTCCGGGGGTCTCCGTTGTGGTATTTTAGGCTTCATAATGCGCCACACATTTTCAATGGGAGACAGGTCTAGACTACAGGCAGGCCAGTCTAGTACCCGCACTCTTTTACTATGAAGCCACGTTGATGTAACACATGGCTTGGCATTGTCTTGCTGAAATAAGCAGGGGCGTCCATGGTAACTTTGCTTGGATAGCAACATATGTTGCTCCAAAACCTGTATGTACCTTTCAGCATTAATGGCACCTTCACAGATGTGTAAGTTACCCATGTCTTGGGCACTAATACACCCCCATACCATCACAGATGCTGGCTTTTCAACTTTGCGCCTATAACAATCCGGATGGTTCTTTTCCTCTTTGGTCCGGAGGACACGACGTACACAGTTTTCAAAAACAATTTGAAATGTGGACTCGTCAGACCACAGAACACTTTTCCACTTTGAATCAGTCCATCTTAGATGAGCTCAGGCCCAGCGAAGTCGACGGCGTTTCTGGGTGTTGTTGATAAACGGTTTTCGCCATTTATAGGAAAGTTTTAACTTGCACTTACAGATGTAGCGATCAACTGTAGTTACTGACAGTGGGTTTCTGAAGTGTTCCTGAGCCCATGTGGTGATATCCTTTACACACTGATATCGCTTGTTGATGCAGTACAGCCTGAGGGATCGAAGGTCACGGGCTTAGCTGCTTACGTGCAGTGATTTCTCCAGATTCTCTGAACCCTTGGATGATATTACGGACCGTAGATGGTGAAATTCCTAAATTCCTTGCAATAGCTGGTTGAGAAAGGTTTTTCTTAAACTGTTCAACAATTTGCTCACGCATTTGATGACAAAGTGGTGACCCTCGCCCCATCCTTGTTTGTGAATGACTGAGCATTTCATGGAATCTACTTTTATACCCAATCATGGCACCCACCTTTTCCCATTTTGCCTGTTCACCTGTGGGATGTTCCAAATTAGTGTTTGATGAGCAATCCTCAACTTTATCAGTATTTATTGCCACCTTTCCCAACTTCTTTGTCACGTGTTGCTGGCATCAAATTCTAAAGTTAATGATTATTTGCAAAAAAAAAATGTTTATCAGTTTTAACATCAAATATGTTGTCTTTGTAGCATATTCAACTGAATATGGGTTGGAAATGATTTGCAAATCATTGTATTCCGTTTATATTTACATCTAACACAATTTCCCAACTCATATGGAAACGGGGTTGTAATTTTTTTCATTTAGTAGCACCGGTGCTACAAGTGAAAAAGCTAAACGCACAGCCCTGTTGTATTGTTCCAGTTTCACAAGTTCCTCAGTAAATTCATCAAGACGTCACAGTGGAGTTATTGAGTCGGTTTAGCTGATTGGAGAGCTAGCTTCAGCAGCTAGTGGGTCATGACGATGACTTCTGTTTTGTTTGATCAGCTGTTTTACTGGCATCTTACAGACACCGTTTGGAAACAATTTAAGTATGTAAATAAACATTTACAATTTTTTTCTGTGTAAACAACTAATTTCACAACGTATATATCTGCGGCTTACAGTCCGGTGTGGCTAATATTAATTTAGTGGGTGCAGCTAATATACCGCTGCGCTCTATAGTCTAGAAAATATGGTATACATATATGTGTGTGTGTGTGTGTGTGTATGTATATATATATATATATATATATATATATATATATATATATATATATATATACATACACACACACACACATAGTTGTATTGTAGCAATTTATTTCTAAACTTTATTTTTATACGTTATGCTTGGTCATTATAGGTAATACAGATGTACAATGGCAACTGTTTAATCCTGGAAGAGATTATTACCTATTTTATTTGCAATATTTCCTGGGTACTGTATCTGGTTTTCCGGCAAACTTGTCACATGCAGGCGTGTAAAAAACATTCTAAATTCTCTTCGCCCACACACAGGCCACCTGCAAGTGGTCACGCTATAGCAGGCAATCCTCATCCTCAGATTTGCTACTGGCAGAGGAGATGCGACAAGTGACTCACCCATCACAACTGATGTCATCCAAAATGCACTGTGTGTGTCAGGTGAGGTCACATGATCTCACACCTGACACCGGGTGTTTTGGTGCATACTAATCAACCCTAACACACACACAGTCACACACAACTGATGGGTGGGAGTGTGTTTCACTGTTATTATTACAAAAATAGAATAATTCACAATGGATGCAGCACACTTACAGGCCACAATATTAGGCTCACCGGTGGTTCATTATTACACCTGTATCACATCACCCGTGACGATGAACGGGTTACTAAACTAAGCTCACCTCTTTGCCCTTGTCCTGCATTTACGAGCACACTGTTACAATCAGCACTGCCATTTATGTGGGTCACAATGACTGATGGACGTCAATACGCATCAGGCAGCACAGATGATGCTACGTCGATGGAGCACACACTTGGTGGCGCTCATCGATCCCACTATGAGAGGGCCACAGTTTGGAGGGAATCGCTTCGCATTCGAGCAGTACAAAGTCAGTGCTGCTTAGACCAAGATGTCAAATTAAAGCAGAAGGAGGCTGATTATTGCACAACATGACACAGACATCAGCACGCATCATCTGTGAAAAAGGCTGGAAAGGTCACTGAATGTTTTCTGCATTTTTTTAATACACTAGCCAACATTTTGCTCTACATTATGTATATATAATTTTAAAAGAATATTTTATACATGCTGCATGCACTACCCTTGACTATTTTATACATACTGCAAAGTGCAAACTCACTGACGTTACAGATGTGGGGGAAAAACAACAATCTAATCCTTCGGCCATCTTGCTCCCTATGTTGCCCCCTACAGAGCATGTACTGTATATGAACACCTACATTCTCTGTCTTTGCAAGTCTCCTCTACAATGACATACAACCCAGGGCAAAAATTCTGGAATGTATCTACCACATTTTCTTTTCTTGATTTATTTTAATGTTTCTTAAAAGCCAGAAAGCTGCCATTTAAAACTACTACAGTTTTGTGCCATGTCGGTTATCTGCTTACTACATGAACATCCTCCAAAACTGGTGATTCAATTTGGCTTGTAGAAACAATATCATTGTCAACGCGCCTAAGATTTATTTAATTACATTTTCCGACCAAAAAACATATTGTGGCATAATACAGAAAAACAACTTTCCCCCCCCCCTAGGAGTCAGAAGGATAAACAAGTAAAACAAGTCCTGTCGTTAACTCCTTTTTATACTCCTGTGACAAATAAGAAGAATGTTACCGGGTGAGATTATTTATTTGTAGGGTTTATGTTTTTCCTTATTACTATGGACAGGGGTTAACTTATTGTTACAGTTGTATGATGTAAAATGTTGCTTGACTGACTCATGAACAATAACAAGATCTGATAGCTCAGTTACAGTTACAGACTCATGACCAATAACAAGATCCGATTCATGAAGGGCATAACCTGTTCCAACCATTTGCACTACTTTTTTTTTTTAAATGCATGCCCTTAATATAGCCTTACAGTTTTTATAGCTGATTTTTATTACCTATTCTGTGCTATATGCAGCGGCAGGCCGTGCGTTTCCCACCTAGGCCTTCAGTGATGTCCGACTTCAATGATTACCTCTCAATATACCATAATTGATGTCACCACATGACCATTCCTGGAGAAACATTATACAGAAACAAATGTACGCACTACTGGGCATTGTACAAAACGGGTTATTTTTTGGCGCATTTAAGAATCAATAAACCCGCATCAGCAATTAAAACATATCTTATGTTGTACTGTCAAAATTAAAAATTGCAAAAAAACATTTTAAACGTGAAAAAACTAAAGAAATACAATATCTGAACGCACATTTTATCGACAGCTGAGCTAGCTTCCGGGGTTGGCCGCCATCGTCTCACAATATGTAGTTTCTCTTTAAATATTCTTCTTGAAAATGGCCTTGCAAGTATGTGTTGTCTTGTCTAATCATAAAAGATGCAGACGAGGCGTGTTGGCTGAGTTCTTAAAGTTTACTCCACAGCGTGCTCATCAAAAAGATCCTGCTGCCGGCCGGCATGGCTACAGTAAACAACCCAAACGGGGCTACTGCGCATGCTCTTTGTCATGTCTGTTGATCATGTTTTTGTTTAGTTATGTTCTGCTTGGTTTTTGGACACTTAGTTCCTGCTTTTTCACTCTGTTTTGTCACAATAGCAACCATTAGTTTCACCTGTTTCACATTTTGAGTCACGCACCTCTTTTCACTAATCATGTCACTATTATTTAAACCGATAGTTGCCAGGAAGTCAGCCTGGAGACATTACCTCTGCTCACTTCATGCCATGCTACTTCTGATACTCATGCCTGTTCATAGTTATGCTTCTTGCCATGCCACGTAAGTTTTGTTTTTTCATGTCACAGTTAACGAGTTTTGCTTCATGTTCATAGTTTCTGCCTTTGTGCAAGTTTTTGTTTCATTAGCCAAGTTTTTGTACTTCCCACTTGTGCGCACCTTTTGTTCCTTTTTTATAGTAATAATAAAATATGTCCTTATCTTCACGCCTTGCCCGCGCCAACTTTCCTTTGCATTCCGGGAAAACAAAACACCCCACAGTCCCCTTCTTGACACTCTTCACTACTGTGGCATGCTGGGAAATACAGTTCTTATGTTACCTGGCTCATAACGTCACTATTTATCTGCCTTAGGCCATCCAGAAGGCTTTACTGACAACGCGTGATCTGATTTGCTATCGCAACTGTCTATCACTGTATGTCCCCGTTCACTTAGAGTGCACGGACGCCCGCATTGTTGATTCTGAAGGCCTCTGGCACATTTGGTACAGCATGGCAACATAAGCTAACTGAATTCTGATTGGATAAAAACTCTATAAACTAAAAACAACAGCGCTGGAAGGAGCATAATATGACATGAAGAGAATATGAATACTTTTAGATATTTAGAGAAAGTGAATAAAAAATTACTTTTATCTTTAATTATGATCATAATTTTTGGTTATGTTAGGCCAGCAGAGAAGGCTTTGCTGGCGCTGACGGCACACCACTGGTTATGTGTTTTTATGTTGCACAATTGTACCAAGAAAAAGTCCTAGTTTGTGAACCGTTGTCAAACAATGGCAATAAAACTATTCTGATTCTTAAACATTGTCTATATTGTTGATAAAATTGTTATGATGGAAACAGTTTTACCCTAGAACTGATTATTTCTATGTTCATTTTTGTATGCGAATATATATTTCAAGGCCCTCCATTTCCTGACTCTCTTGTTACTTACAGGCGTGTAAAAAACATTTTGACCACCCTACGCCTCGACACAATTCACCTGCAAGTGGTCAATTTTGATGGTCTTTACTGCAGAAGTGACAAGTAACAGAAACAACAGCCACAGCAATTTTGCTTCTGATTGGCTGATTGACGTACCCGGATATAGCTACTTATTAGCGCCAAAGTAAATATCTGTACCAATATGCCTTAAGCATATTTGTTTTAAGTCATAGATGTAACAAATTAACAATTAATCAGTATAACAAATTTGGTGTGACAATTGGCCTTCATAACACATTTGGATAGGCAACTCACCAGTAGAATGTTTTTAGTAGCAACAGCCTACGTCATCTTAAAGGGACACAGATGTCGTATTTGAACACGTGACCTGCCGTCCGGCCAATCAGGGCAAGTGCACCTTATTTCAGCGGCAGGTGAAAGGCGGGCCACAGGCCTGAGAGCCCATACATCGGATGTAAACATAGCACGTTAGCCTTTAGCATAGCTGTTAAAACCCACAATAAAGCCAGAACGTATTCTTACCTCATCGCGTGTCTATGTCACGTTCAGTGGGTCTTGTGTGATGCTAGACCCTCTTGTCGACGCCTGAATATGCAGATGTTGTGGGGAGGAGGCAAGCGGTGAAAAATGGCCAGATGTCAGATGTATATCTATTTTTTTCATTAAATAAATAGTCGCGGTGGTGCACTGCTAGGAGCCATTTCACGGCAGCAGCCGCCGTCCGAAGACTAGAAGCCAGGCAGAGAGGCTGCTTGCTGCTCCAGCGGTGCCATCTTGTTCCGTCGTTGTCCACTAGATGGCAGTATGGGCGGGAAAAGACGCGGGCACTGTTTGTCTAGTCCAGCGACCCCTATGGTCACGGCAGGTAAGCAAGGTAATACTCGTATTTAAGATAATTAAGCTTTTTATTGCCTAAAAGGCTTAATCTGCCATTTACACTATAATTACTTCCCCAGAATCATTTAAATGATAATCTGATTTCTATTTTTATTTTAGATGGATGAATAAATGCAATGATGTATAGGATAACTGTAACACATTTGATGGGAATAAATAGCAAAATATGTTAGATATAGCTCTAATAGTGTATACATGCCTGGTATAATACATGTGTGGCTTTTATAACCACAAGAGGACACCATAGCTCTGTCCTGACTCATGATCCTAATGTATGACATTCAGCAAGCCTATGGATAAACACAATAACATTTGAATTGTGTTGAAGTGTCAACATAGAAGCTCATGATGACGATTCGACTGCAAGGTTGATAGTCTATTTTAAATCGTCGAATAGTTTGAGTTTGAGTTTATTTCCAACATGCATGCATACAACATGATACATCACAATTTCCAGTTTCTCTATTCAACATGTTCGAAAAGGAGTAGGAAGAAGCAGAGCTTATTTAATCCTACCCCTTTTCCTTTACATAGCAGTTGCTAAAACTTTCGTTGACTTCCTGTTCTCAATTTATTCACATTATACTCCATAAGTAATAACATTAAAAATAAATAAATAATAATTAGTGAAGTAAATTACATTTCATATGGTGCGATAAATAAGATTATCTAGAAAATGAATGAATGGATGGATGAAATAAAGTCAGAATGTTTATCATGGTTCTTCTTCCTTGTACTTTGTAAACACTAAGTTTGAAGAGTTTCTTGAAGTGGATTATATTAGTACCTTGTTTGATTTCTTTACTTAATCCATTCCATAATTTAATTCCACATATTGATATACTGAAGGTCTTAAGTGTTGTACGTGCATACAAATGTTTTAAATTAAAACATTTTTCTCTAAGATTATATTTCTCAACTATTCTAAGACGCTTTTATTAAACAATCCAATCTAATGCTGACAATTGGCTCTTATTGCATAGTAAATTATGTCTACAGGAAAAAGTGCCTCAGAATAGACACAGTAGTGATTTTAGGCTTGTTTTCTAACGAGTGTCAGCACACTTTGGAATGCCCACCTTTAGCTCCAAAATGTGGGCGGGCTTTTATTAGCCTGCTGACATCACTTACAGAGGACTGGAAACAATTTCATATTGCGTAATATGTGTTTTGGTAGCCGCTTCATTTCAAATCATAATAGTTTGGCTCAGAATTTGAACGAATTATCAAAAATGGCCTCCAGATGTGTTGTTGCAGGTTGTTGGCAATATGAGTAAAGTATGGACCTCTCCTCTCCAATTGACTTGCACAAAATGGAGGAGTGTAATTTGCTGCAATAATTTTATTGATTCTGACTTCAAAGAGGAAGGATTTTCGGTTGGACTTTGGATGTGAAAAATGCAATCTTGAAAATCAGGAGCACCCTCGAGGGAAGAAAGAAGAACATAGACGGTGTTCAAAAACGAAAGAAAAGAAGGTAAGCCACTAGTATTCTATTTTGCGTCCTCTTCTACTGAGGTTTTTTCTCAAGATGCTTGAAGACATGTTGAAAGAGAAATAAGGAAACATGGGCTATGGCAGGGTTGTCAAACTCATTTTAGCTCATAATCATTCAAATATCACACTTATAATATAAAAAAAACTATTATCACAATGACACCTTAGCCGAAACCAAGGTAATATAACTATAAACGTAACCAATGTGAACATGGTAGATTTAAGCATAAAATTAAATAAAACAAACAACAAATATAGAAACACACGTGTACAATGGAATTCAGTGTGCACATCATGGTGTCAAACAATTGCGAGCTATGCACGGAACTCTTACGACAAAGATGATGGTCCTGCTGACTTAAGTCTTTGGATCTTACCGTTTCGTTAGTTTATCCGTTGAGTGGATAATTTACAATGAAAAAAGGTGTTGTGCGTTGCTTCAGCATCAGTCTGCCGCCATCTGTTGCCAGCCACAAAAGCAGCACCTGATTGCTTGCACCTGCGCTGATTGGAGTAGCGTCAGCCAATCAACAGGGCGCTTAAAGTCAGCTGACACGTCATCTTTAAACAGTGTCATGTGTGATGTGGGTTACATTTGAATTGCTATTGCGACATCCAGAGGACACATTTAGAACAGCAGTTTATTTAATTTAAAAATTGCAGCTCATTTTTATACTTAGCAAACTAATCTTGCGGGCAGATTAAACCTGGCCGTACGTTTGACACCCATGGGCTATGGTGTCTATGGAAGAGCAGGGAAGTCCGGAAATGGCAATTCTTTTATATTTCTTTTTTGGTCATAATGTTAACCATATCAGTTTTGAAGTAATCATGGACCAGAGTGACAAAAACATGCAATTAAGTGATCAAAATAATAGTTATGCATGTCTCTAATTAGGCGGTGCATGCAGGGAAATGGGCTCCAGTTCTGTAGATGACTTCACACCAGAAGGGGGCCACATATCAAGTCTAGCAATGAAAAGGGGGTGTTCCAAGTACAGTTAGTGATCTACCCATTACTACAAAACTAATTGATATTATGGCAAATGTGAAGTGAAGTGAATTATATTTATATAGCGCATTTCTTTAGTGACTCAAAGCCCCTGATGACTGCCTGATTAATTTATAGGAGCAAAAAATACATTAAAAGGAACTTGTTTATTGGTCATTTGGACGCTATGGGTCTTTTAATCTTGAATTAAGACATTGGCAAGAGGCAGTTGTGGATTTTAATACGTGTCCTCTTGCATTTAATAGATAATAACATAAGAACGACATAGACATCACACAACACAGTTCATTTATTTTGACTCACTTAACCTTCCTTACATTCTAGTACATATAGTATAGTAGTACATTTAGTACAATACTGCTTCTTAGCAAATGCCAAATGTGGATGCTTGACTACAGCACAGCAAATAAAACACAATCAGTGCAAAACCACACATACACACACGCCATACGAAGCAATAATAACAAATAACGAGGAAATAGCAGATGAGCAAACATGTTTAAGCTAACTTAATTCAAGAGTAGGCCAAATGTTGTCAAATAAATGAGTTTTAGATTTTAGGACCGAGAAATCCGGTGTTGGAAGGTACGTAAATGTTTTGATTCCTCAGTAACAAATTTGAAAGTACTGACTGGGCGACTTGATTGGACTTGTGAAGTTTTGAGCGTCCTGCTGTGTGTTCTTGTTGTTGCTTATGTTAGTGGTGGTCTTTTGCAGGTTTAAAGTGAAGGAGGGGTTCTTCCTACTCGCCTCTGTCTTGCCACCGCCCCTTGCCTGAGGATTGCCCGGTCCGCCACCAACCCCTGGCCCGCCGCCCCTGGCGGGCACTGTCGGGGCGGACGTGGCCGTCTCAGACGACCCAGTCTTTCTTGCGAGGGGGCTCAGATAGATCTGCATAGTCACTAAGTGAAGTGGTGGCATGAGGTGAGGAGGGTGAAGAGTGATGGCAAAAGGGGCGGGGCATAAATTAAACAGGCGAAAGTGGGAGGCAAAGAAGTCATGGTGAGATGTGGAAATAAATTGAGGATGGACACAGAGACACAACTCAAATGCTATTCACAAAATAGGAATGTATCTTTGATCATCAAATGTTAAAAAATTAAACATTTACTAATATAAAATAAAAATAAAAATTAGAACACAAAATTTAAAAATGTTTGTAGGTTCATTTTACAAAAATACATTATTCACGGTAGTTTTAGAGCAGTGGTTATGTATTCAAAATACCGTATGGTAGCGAGTTGTCTGTATTATTGTAAATCGTAGTAATTTTACCACTATTATTATGTGTGGTAGTAGTAATACTTGTAGTCAATTATTACACACATAATTACATTGTAATTAAATGTTTTGTTAATATAGCAGACTGACTTTAATTCAATACACTGATTGATTTTTTTTTTAATACACTTTTTGTAAATGACAGTGTTGATTATTTCTGGTGATTAAATAATATTACAATACATTTCCTTTATATTATATTATTATGAAATTATTGTAATTTTATAAAATATTTAATTTTAATAATATGTGTTTGATTGTATTTGTTTTATTGGTTTAAGGTAGAAAGTGTTTGTTATTTTCTTGTTCTTATATTTTTGTGACTGCAGAGGTGATAACATAACATGAAATTACAACATTTCACTTTTTCTAATATAATCAAATTTGTATTTGTGGGAAAAAATGTCAGGTTTAATGTGGAGTCCAGGGTTCTGTAATATAATGTTATTCGTGTGGCGTGTCATCGGGGTTCAATCCTACCTTTGCACCGTGTCACTCGCCCTGTGCCTGCATGGTAAGACCATACAAGAATGTTGGTGAGTCTAAAATGTGACAGCTTACATATCTGGTTTATAGTCTTGTTAAAAAGATTGACTTACTTGAAGTTACTGATCCCTCTCTAGACCTGCTGCCCCTATTTGGAACAAGACCAAAAAATATTTAAATAGATGACAAAGTGACAATTCCTGTCTTTCTCTTGTCTATTTGCATTCAACAATGGTGTCCATGTTTCTTAATCATAGCGCCAGGGCGCATTGTTGGGCCACGAGCTCCCTCTCGAGGGCCGCAAAAAAATTTATATTTCTAAGCTGTGGTCCGTATGGGCCGCAGCGGTCCTCAGTTGTAATACGCCCTTTCACCACTTGTGGCCGTAATGGCAATCTCAAACAAACAGAAGAAGTCTGGAACTAAAGACAGGTTTCTTAAGCGCAAAAGATTTGTCTAAAATGGTGAAGCTTTATGTTCATTTGCACTTTAATTATTATTATTTGTTATTCATTTGGTTAGAATCTATTTATTGTAGGACTGTGTAATTTTATGTATTTTTTAAACCAGTTTCAGTCCTGTCTTTTGCAGTATATTTGATTACTATTTATTTTTGTAATCAGCCGTGATTGACACACGTGGTTTCATATCATTTGATAAGGTTTATCCCGTTAAACTGTAAACAAGTTAGATATAATTATTGAAAACCATTAAAATCAAGAGTAAGATTATAAATTCAGAGTCAATATTTGAGTGGGCCCTTGGCTCATCTGTAGTGGAAAAGCTAGGCCCTGAGGTCAACAAGGTTAAGAACACCTGCTTTAATAGGTACCAACCAAATTCCGTCTGTTCCTTCAGGCACCAATTCATGTAAAATCAAACGGTACCATAGTTCAATATCTTTTTTTCACATGACGCCATATCTGGTTGCAGACTCAGCATCGCCTTAAGCAGTTACAGGGGAAACAGACGTATAGCGGACTGCCTCACAGTAATGTTGTCATTTTTCATGATAACAAAGCAAGTATGTCATTTTTTTCTCACAGCCAGACCTGTGTGTTGATTCCCTACCTGACAAATTTGGCTACAACTGTGGCCTTCCTCAGAGGTTGTCACGTGATATTGATGCGACGTGTCTGGTCAGCTGATTTAATTTTTTGGCGCTGTCTTCCTGCTTGTCAGAGCAGGCTGATAGCGCTATCTGCAGGCCGACTTTTTAAAAACAATGTCCCTGGTGTGGGAAATTTAGTATGCCCCCTTGTCCTGGTTCACAGTCTGGGGCATGCGCTTCCAGATCTTGATGGCTTCTCTATCCGTTTCAATACATTCATAATTTGTTGAATCGCTTAAGCCGCTGAAATCCGAGTCTGAATCCGAGCTAATGTCGCTATAGCTTGCTGTTCTTTCCGCCATGTTTGTTTGTGTTGGCTTCACTATGTGACGTCACAGGAAAATGGACGGGTGTTTATAACGATGGTTAAAATCAGGCACTTTGAAGCTTTTTTTAGGGATATTGCGTGATGGGTAAAATTTTGAAAAAAACTTCGAAAAATATAATAAGCTACTGGGAACTGATTTTTAATGGTTTTAACCATTCTGAAATTGTGATAATGTTCCCCTTTAGCTCTGATTTATTTCCCTGATCTTCTATTGCCTTACATGCTAATTCTGTGGCTAAAATGAAATCCTCGTAGGGTGTTATTGCATAGTTCAACCCTCGCGCTAACACGCTCTGCTTGATGGTAGATAGCGAGCGTTTGGAGATGATATGCACCCACTTCCTTGTTGTTGTGTGATCCATGTGACTTTGTTGCCTTGTTTGTTTTGTGCGAATCTTTGTAACTTTCTAACCTGTTTAGTTTGTGCGCGTGTCTTAGATGTTCCTCCATTTGCGTACAAGTATCCTTGTCTTTGGGGTGGTATAGCTCGGTTGGTAGAGCGGCCGTGCCAGCAACTTGAGGGTTGCAGGTTCGATCCCCGCTTCCGCCATCCTAGTCACTGCCGTTGTGTCCTTGGGCAAGACACTTTACCCACCTGCTCCCAGTGCCACCCACACTGGTATAAATGTAACATAGATATTGGGTTTCACAATGTAAAGCGCTTTGAGTCACTTGAGAAAAAGCGCTATATAAATATAATTCACTTCACTTCACTTTAGTATATCTTTGATAGATTTGTGTTGTGCATTCCTGTTGTAGCATATCAATGTTCTTTAACTTGTTTGCTGTGCAACAAATCATTTCTTTAAGCAGCGCACCACGAGCCTTCCTGACGATCCTTTCTGCTTTCTGTGTTGGGATCGGGTTCTTTAGATTCAAACTTAGTGGTGTCATGCCTTCATCCCGGCAACGTACGTTGAATCGAAAGTGCGCCCGCTTCCAGCTGCTCAATGCAGTGGAACTCTTTGAGTGTGTCCATGAGTTTCTTTCAGTAGTCCAATTAGGTTCATTAGGTCTTCTAAGAATTATGTATTTTTTATTGTTGTATCCAGGACCTGTGTGGAGGCGTACCAACTTTTCCACACCTGGGACACAGTTCTGAAGAAGGCGGACTGCAGATGGCGCAGTCAGCCTGCTACTTCAAGCAGGAAGACAGCGCTAACAACTGTTTAAATCAGCTGATCAGACAGGTCACATCAAAATCACATGAGAACTTTTGACGAAGGCCACAGTTGTAGCTGAAACCGTCGGGTACGAAATCAACACACAGGTCAGGCTATAAAAATAAAATTGACATCATTCTTAGAAGACCTAATGAATCTAAATGGACTAACAAAGCAAGCATGCCTGATAGAAAGTGCTCAAAAGCAAGGCTCCACTTTTTAAAATGCACTCGCTCGATGTTAAAGTACATTGGATATCCCATATACATGCTATTAATTAAAATTAGCAATTTTACATGGCGATTTCAACACCTTCAAATTTGGTAATGAAAACTACAACTAAGATACATGTTACAATCAAACAGATGGTGTGTAATAAGTACAATACTTACAGTATAAACACTTTGTAGAACTCAACAAAAAACAAGACTGGCACAGTCAACCTAATGGCAAAGACTATTTCTGACTACGGCAACACACCTAGAATAAAATGAATGAATGCATACTTGCAAATGATACTTAGACGTGTAAGAACAAATTATAACAACTGGACAGCACACTTGTCATTACCAACTCACTGTTGAATGCTACAGTTTTTAATCTTATTTTTAAAACAAACATTTAGTACAACATAATTTCACACAAAAGTAATGAAAATTGGAACCATTGACTACCGTTATTTATTCCCAATATCAGTTCAAATGTGAAAGGTACAACCCTTACTTTACATTTAATGTGCCTCTAATGTGGTTAGGTTTTATTAACGGCAGCAAAGATAAACGTTATTACCCTTCTTTGGCTGTCTTACAGGTGGAAGCTGACGAGGATGGGCGTGCCTTGTGGGTCTTACAAGGACTGTCCTTCATACTTCCTGCCGGGCTCATGACCCCACTGGAAAGAAGACAAAATAGGTAAGTACCGGTAATCTGTTCTTTTTAAACAAGAATATAATCACTCATGACAGTACAGCAGCAGTCAGACCTGCGCGGCGGCGTTGGGCTGTAGTTCCTGCCCGTGGCGCTGGAAGGCAGCGTGGAGCTCTTCCTCAAGCTGGCGCCAGTGGAGGTCACCATAGGGGGTCTGTAGGGCAGAGCCAGCGAGACCGGCCTCCCTTGGGGTGAGCAGATAAATATCATAATGGATACATTTTACAGATATATATGAAAATATTATTATTACATTTAGTAAACCGAGTTGTCTTCTGGTCACATCGCGCTTCAAAGTTTGCAGTGTCTCTCTGTTGCAGATTTTTTTCAGCATATTGTACGTTGTTTTGACCTAAATTAAGCATTTTTAAGTAAAAAAAAGTGGCTAAACAAGCTAAAAATATCAATACGACAATAGTAACTATAGGAGACGAAACCAATCAGATCACGCCGTACAATATCGTGGCCGCTGATTGGCTGAGGCAGCATTACTATATTGGATTAAAGCAGTGCTATTTTCTGTTACGCCCGCCCTAAGAAGAAGAAAACATTTTACGCAACTACCCCCACGCACTTGCCACCGTGACTATAAATAGTATCGTTTGTCTATAAAATTATACACCCCTGCACAACATTATATTCTATAACATCAAAGGAAACAAAAAAGAAATATCCACTTACAACAAATAATAATTTTATCAACATTGTTTTCTTGTCTGTAACAGAATATATTTAAAGTGCATCAATTTGTCTTAAAATACAATTTAAAAAAAAAAGGAAACGCTTATTTAAACTCTCGACATTTGTGACCCACTTGAACCATTAGATACTGAAAAGTAAAATGAAAAAAACTCAATAAATAATGATACATTTCAAATTGATCAGCAACATTATTTCAGAAGCACAACATATAAAACACTGGAAGTCAGGAATAATAGCCACAATGAGCATGTTTTGTAGTGCACAGCTTTTCAAAGTGGGGTTTGAAGCATCATACTGATAAAGCATCTTCCCCGGGGTCACATGCATGCTCCTCCACCCCCCAGCATTGCACGGTCAGGCCATGAACAATTTAACAGTGATAATGGAGGGTTTACTGTATGTGTCTTACATCATATATTAACATAGAAACATAAAGGTACATCTAAAAAAACTCATGGCAATTAAATAAATATTATATTATTGTGATTATAATTGTTAAAATATAATATCTCTTTACAAACATGTTTATAGCCACCTTTGAATAGATGTTCAAAAGCAATAAAGCAAATTTGGTAACTTTTATAATATACCTCAATAAATAAAATAAAAATACAATAAAAGTCATATTTCATTATTCAGATGACATTAAGCACAATGATGATACCAGCATTACACATTTATAGGCTTAATCATGTAATGTATTTCAATATTTGTCCAGTCTGAAATTTGTAAAAATTAAGAATAACAAAAAAGAATTTAATTGTTTAACAACCCATAGATACAGAACATTAGGAACACCTCCCATAATTATTGACTCTAATCCTGTGAGGTGATGATGACTCATTGCAGCCTAGGTTTTAGTCAAATACAATGACAATTATCTAATGGAAGGACCATTTTCCTAATTGATTATTGGTTGTGTTTTGCTGGATTTTATCTTAAAATCCAGTTGTATGCTTTAATAAGCAGCTTTTATTTAAAAGAATAAAGCAATAATATGTTATTTTTAAGTAATTGTCCAGCAAAACACCCATTATTGCTCCTTATATCTCATTCTTAGTGAAAGCTGACATGGATTGGAAATCAATGAGTTCTTCTCCAATAAACAGCAAGTCAACAAGACAAGAGTCAATATTTGTCACAGGAACAAAATGAACGTGTCAATAATAATAAGAACCTCGCTAACACACATCTTTGCTGACCTTTAGCACATGGCGCCCTCCTCCCGGTGGCGGCAGCGGCGGCCTGGTGCTCCTCGGAGATGTTGAGCCTCTTGAGGACGTCGGTCAGGGTCATCTTCAGCAGCTGGATCTCGTCCTCCTGCATCTGCATCCTCTGCTCCAGGTAGGTCAGCCTGTCGGCCACGTCCAAGTTGCTGGCCGCTGAACTGCGACCATCTGTGGTCACGTTAAGATGGTTGTGAGGTCACAGCTCGTTAGAACACACTGCCCTATGTCATGTCTTTCGGTTAAGGATGAGGGTTTATGAGCATGATTGACAGCTGAAACCTTCCCGCTACATTAGGCACACCTGCACATTGTAACACAATCCAATACAAGACTTGAATGAAACATACTTATTTAATCCAGGGGTGCCCAAACCTTTTCCAGCAAGAGCTACCTACATTAATATCGAAAGACTTTGGTAAATTTTCTACATTAAAGATACTAAATCCGATAAAATGTAGATGCCCTCTCAAAGTTGTTGCGTTTTCTTTGTTTCTTGCATTGAACAAAGAGAGCTCAGTCTACCGAGGGAAATTCCTGGTGTGTTAAACATACTTGGCCAACAAATCTGATTCTGGTTCTGATCAATATATGCTTATCTATCTGAACAAAACATCCTCATCTTTAACTGTTTGTTATAACTAACAAAGCAAATATTTACTCTCACCACCTTTAACTGGGTAATATTTTATTATTCTTTACCCAGCAGGCGCAATACATCAAAACAACATTGAAAACTTGTTGAATTAGGTCCTGACGTTGAGCAACTCAAACCTAACGTTGAAAAAACATGCCTTTTGACGACGTATAATCAATATTGGGTTCTGACTTTGATTTGACCATTGAATTTTGGTAATTTTCCAACCAACATTTTACAACACAGATACAAAGTTGAGAAAACATGCTTTTTGACGACGTTTATTCAATGTCAGGTTGTGATCCAACGTTATTAGACATCATCATTGTCTCAATTTATAAATACAACTATTTTGTACTGTTTCAAAGTCAGTTTTAAGGAACATGTATGTATAATCAATGTTGTATCAATGTCTTGTGCCTGTTGGGTTGTACTAATATTAATAATATCATTATTCTGCCATCTTAAAACCTTATTAAGGGTTTTAACAAACTTGAAAACTTACCATTTCATGCAATAACTTTGTACACGTTCATAATGAAATTACACATCGCAGTCCACATATAGTATGGTAAGACCCATTTTGGTTATCAGATCCCAATTTTGGGGGAATTTGGAACAGTTTAATTTGTATTTTGTATTTTTTGTTTGATGTTCTAATCCAGGACATCTTCAGTTTGTTTTTAGAATGTGTCGCGGGCCAATAGAAAACAAGCAGCTGGCCGCACTTTGGAGACCGCTGATCTAATCCCTTTATGGTTTTGGGGTTTAGTGCTTTGCTGAAGGGCACTTTTTCAATTCTTAGGTCTCCCTCCAGCAACCTGACAGTGCTTAAACACTCAAACATGCGGTCTAAAAGCCCTAAATCGACACATACTGAGTTACTCGTGCACAAAAATGCTAACAATAAAAAAAGAGTTGTTTGTTTGCCTTATTTTATCAAAAGTATGCAGCGATGCAAACAGCAGCCAATATTAAACAAACAATAATAACTAGAAAAAACAAACCTCCCCCAAGGCCAAACAACCCCAACCTGCTGCATATGCCTGAGGTGTGCTCCTTAAGACTCATGAAATTTTCATCTTAAAGAGAAAACATTAAATATGATTTTTTTTTTTATTACAAAATATGACCACTAAAGTGTCTTTTGTGGAATCATGCAGAAATCCACATGAGCAAAAGCAATAACTCCTCAGCTGAAGTAAACATTAAATGATTGTGTCAATCAAAACTGAGCATGTATTATCTTTTCTCCTGTGGCAACCATTCTAAGCAATAAGAAAAGCAATATTTTTTGCATTTATCAGAATAAATTATAAGCTCTACACGCACACACACACACACACACACACACATAGATACGCGCACACACCCCACCTTCGTGTTCACACTAGTCAGTCTAAAGCAAACGAGGTCAGAGCACAGCTGGACACAGCAGATCGTAAACAAAGAGCCAAACAAAAGTTGTGGTACCGTGTGAGGCACTGGACACTGATGACGAATAGTCCATGTGTCTCTGCGGGCCTTCTTCCAATACTTTTTTCCTCCTCTTCCTCTCCTCCCGCGAGCACAACCTCTCCGTTCTCTTCCCTCCACCTCCTCTGAATGCGTTCAGATAGACCGACTCTCCCTCCATCTCACTGGCGTCCATTAAGATCTCATCTCCCTGGATGCCTCTTGAAAGTGTTTGGCGCACCTCACAGGATCCAGGCCTGTACTGGTCCTGATCTTTGAGCCTGGGCTTGTTTCCACGGCGACTGACTGACCAACGCTAGGATGCGGTGATGGGAATGATTCAAGTCCTCCTCTCAGGGCTTAAAACCTCAGCCTAAATTGTCTGTGTGTGTGTGTGTTTTGTGTGTGTGCGTGTGTTTGGAGAGTACAATGATAATCCCCCAGACTGAGCCTGTATGACCCCGCCCCCTGCCCTAGCCCATAAGCCTCACATCACTGAGAGAAATTGAGCTTCTCCCCTACTTCTTGTAATGTCATCATGTCTACTGCACATCTCCATGAGGAGCAAGGACGTTAGTTAGATACACACTCATTGGAACACGCATCCAATGGAGTTTTTAGTCCGTATCCCACTAAAGTTCGGACTGAATCACACATCCACTTTATGGAACACTAAAGTCTTTGGACACACCGCTTATTTATTCTCTGAATAGAATACTTCCTAAATGTCAAGTTGTGTACAAGCCAAATCCAGGCTCCTCCCACAATCCAGGCTCCTACTCTCTTGTGACTTGGTCAGCGGTAGAGGGTGAGCTCCAAACATTTTCATCAGTGACATCTTACTCGACCAATGCTGTAATAAGATCTTGGGACAACAAAGATGGGACGAATCTCATGTTTTTCTTCCCTTTTTCAAAAATCTCCATGTTTTTTTCACCCACATTTTACACCGTTCAGTAAAATCTGCCTTCTGCATCATTCCCCCACTGTAAACCCTTGTTTATCGCTGTTAATTGATTCCGGGCCTGAACGTGGTTAATTAATTTCCATAAAGTACAAATAGCTAATTATACCGTAATTTTCAGGACTATAAACCGCTACTTTTCATGGTGGACTAATTAAATTGTTCATTTTAAATCAAACGCACAAATACAATCATTCAATCAGCCATTTAGCGCATTATGCACTCACCCTCATCATGAAGAAGACGCATGAAAATGCACACGATACAGCCCCAAAGCCAAAGACAATTGGCCCGGCCATCGGAAAAGGAAACAGCCATTAACGTGCCCCAAAAGGCAAGACCGCCGCACACCAAAGAAAACCACACATTTAAAAATGAGGCCGCAAAAACGACAGAAAAAGCAACCTTGATTTCCCTCAACTCCGACACCTAAATAGTTAACCCCAGCGCACAGGAGGAGGACGTCGACAAAAAAAGGCTTTATGCCGTGTTACAGGCACTGTCTTTTGTTACATTTGTGAGTGAACACAAGCGCCTGTGTAAATATTTTATGTTTCAATGTGTACATCTGTGGCTTAATGATTTGTGCGGCCAATACATGTACAAAATAAAATGTGTCCAAAAATTAGGTGGGTGCTGCTTATATATGGGTACCTTCTATAGTTATAGTAAATTAAATAGCTTGAGCAAAATAAAACCCATCTGTTTACAACCTCCTACAAACATTTTTTAACATTATGAGAACCTTCTAGACATGAAATAACACCCACATAGTCACCTTTACACTCCTTTAATCCCATAGAGCAGTGGTTCTTAACCTTGTTGGAGGTACCGAACCCCACCAGTTTCATATTCACCGAACCCTTCTTTAGTGGAAAAAAAAATAAAAAAAATTCAAATTCAAGACAAGTTATGTTTTTTTACTGCTGCACAAAATGAACCATGCATGAGCATCACCTTGTTCAAAGAACAAAACCAACACAGTGTATGAACTCACAACAAATTACACACCTGCAAATCAGATGGAAATTAGAGGGAACATTGTTTGGGGGTATCCATAATACGCCGATAGGGAGAAGTTTTTATTTTCACGATGATTTGGGTGTGTCTTGACCTCAGCGGCAGAGGCTCCGCCGAACCCCTAGGGTTCGATCGAACCCAGGTTAAGAACCACTGCCATAGAGAAATGCTGCAAGGCTGAGCCAATCAGTGGCCACGATAATGAACAGCGCGCTCTGATTGGTTTGCTCTCATCTAGTGACTAATACTATTGTAGTATTGATAGTTGTAGTTCATTTGGTCATTTTTATGCTTGAACGTGCCTAATTTAGGCCAATATACATATAATATGCTTTAAAAATATGTTCTCAAATTTTTTAAATATATATATTTTAAATTTTTATGAACATGACATTTATATTAAATCACTTTAGCCAGTAATTTTCTATACTAAATTGGAGAGTATCCCTGCTGACACCAGCCAATCACAGGGCACATATCTGACTTGCTGTGTAGCTTTATTCATTATAATAATCTGAAGTGTAGTTAGACAAAGGCTGAAAATCAAGCATTCACACAACACTGCAATCTATTTGTAAAGGTGCTGGATTGTGAGGGGCTCGTAGAGTAATGACTCAATTCAAAAGTAATCATCCAAATAATTACTTAAGTAAGTATTGAGTGGAACAAATACTCTCGTACTGAGTGACTGGTGACTAAGTTCTAATTTATTTAGTCGCTATTTTGTATTGGCACTTGCATGGTAAGGGGCTCGTGGGCATGTGTGTCTTTGTGTGACAGAGAGACACTACTACAGGGTGTACTACAAAAGAAGCACATTTTACAGTCACTTCTGACGTTATAACAGAACTAATGTGAGCATATGTGCAGCTAAAACATCAACATCTACAACTTACCGTAACATGTTGTCTCTCGCCGGAAGTAGAATTCTTGTCGGCTGAAATGTGAACATTTCTACTGACACAGATGACAGTGCATGATATTAATGTTATTTTTCATAGTTTGTAAGTAAACATTAAAGATTTGTACTGCCTCGTCTGACATAAGGTCACTTTTTACAGTTTGTAGTTTGATTGCGGTCATTTGACTGCCAGGTTCTGTGTGATTGGTGAAATGGAGTCATGTCACCTGTGCCCGCTGGAAGAAGTCTTTCTAACGATTCAAAGTACGTCTTGGCAAGCAGTAATCAATTGATTGTAAATAAATATGACGAGGATGATTATAATATAAATAAATGTAGCGATCAGAATGAAACTCAATGTGACAAAGTAAAAGTAGCGTTTCTCCTTTACAAAAATACTCAAGTAAAAGTAAAAAAAATATTTTTGCATTTACAAATTATCCAAAAAGTTACTTAAGTAAAGTAAGTTACTACCCACCTCTGGGTGGGGCGTAAGGTTGTCGTTAAATTTGTGTAAGTAAAAAACATGAAAAGGTAAACACATTTTTTGAAATGCAACTGAACTTTCTATTGTTTTTTTTTGTTTGTTTTTTTTTCTTGTTTTTTTTTCCAATGTCACTACAGCGTTTCCTGCGAGTACTTTCAGAAGGAGGAGTGAGGGGGGGGGGGGGGCGCACACGGCAGCACCAGGTGCTTGTTGAGGAGAGCGATAGAAATGGGAATTAATAAGATTTTTCCGGTTCTGATTGCACTTTCAATTCTGCTTAACGGTTCCTTAATGGTTCTCTTGTCAATTCTTATTTTGAAAGAAAAAAAAAGGTGGTTTAGCATCAATTTAGTTTAGTTTAGAGCAGTGGTTCTTAACCTGGGTTCGATCGAACCCTAGGGGTTTGGTGAGTCGGGCTCAGGGGTTCGGCGGAGGTCAAAACACACCCGACTCATCGTGTAAATAAAAATGTCTCCCTATCGGTGTATTACGGATACGGCAACAGCAGAAGTCACACTGATTTGCAGGTGTGTAATTTGTTGTGAGTTTATGCACTGTGTTGGTTTTGTTGTTTGAACAAGGTGATGTTCATGCACGGTTAATTTTGTGCACCAGTAATTAAACATGGTAACACTTTAGTATGGGGAACATATTCATCATTAATTAGTTGCTTATTAACATGCAAATTAGTAACATATTGGCTCTTAACTAGTCATTATTAAGTACTTATTAATGCCTTATTCGGCATGGCCTTATTATAATCTAACCCTGGCCCTAACCCTCTAACCCTAACCCTAACCAAATAACTCTAAATTAAGTCCTTGTTACTTAGAATATGTTCCCCATACTAAAGTGTTACCAAAAACATATAACTTTGTCTTGAATTTGAAAAAAAAAAACATTTTATTTTTCACTAAAGAAGGGTTCGGTGAATGCGCATATGAAACTGGTGGGGTTTGGTAACTCCAACAAGGTTAAGAACCACTGGTTTAAAGGTAACATGACCTTACAAAGCCTACAGTGAGGTCTCAAGAGGCACATAGTATAGGAAAAAAATACATAAGAAATAAATATGCTTCTGTAGAATTTAACAAAATAAACCATGTGGAAATTACACAAATTTAAAATTTAGTTACATCATGTGGTATTAATTAATTTATTACATGAAAAGTGAGATATGTCAAGCCTTTATTGGTTATAATGTTGATTATTTCTTACAACAAATGTTGAATTTAAAATCTCAGAAAATGTGGGGTTTCAAAAACTGTAAGCCATGATCACCAACATCATAATAAAGGCTTGACATATCTCACTTTGCATGTAATGACTTTTATCACATGTTAGTTTCACAATATTGTCACAATATTCTATTTTTTTTTAGTTGCACCTGTATAACGGAAATGACTGCGTGAAAGTCTGGTGGAAGGAAAACATGCAATTTTTCTCTGACTACAATTTTAACATTCATCTACTGAAAATCAGGAGCATCTACTGTGGCAAATGCGTGCAAGCTTTTGATCACAAACTTAGTCACTGCCCAGTGACATTTGTCTCGAGGTAGATGTGAACTTGAGCGAGTACTGCCTGCTCAGAATCTGTCTGTCGTCATTCTCATTTAGATGAGAAGGTATTTAATAAAATTGAACAAATAGCGCTAACATTATAGGCAGTGTTTGTTAGTATGTGTTGTATTTACGCCAGGTTACTGCTGCTGCGATGACATCAGAGCGGTTCAAAAACGCGCCATTCATTTATAGTTATTGCATTGTGTGTGTTCTGTGTTTCAGCATATTGTTCCAATGTCCTCTTGATGAAATAGCAGCCTTGCAATTATTACAAGTAGCGCTGTTGCTTTTTTTATATATATTTTTTTAAATATAATCAGACTTTAGAGTGTTTGTTCCACCTGGGCGCCCGCCAATTTCGGATTTGACCTGACTACGCACATTGTGTAGCAAAAATCGTTAAGAAAACCGTTTGGGGAAAAATGGCACATTGATACACTGGGAACCGAACCAGTTTTCAATTCCCATCCCTCGAGAGCAAATAATTGTCACACCTGGGTGAAGTCTTGTCTGGGTTTCGTCTGGTTTCATGTTGTCTTGTCATTTCCTGTTTTATTTTGAAAGGTTAACTCTCCCTCTCATTTCAGGTCACTTGCCCTTCCTCCCGTTTCACTGGTCTGATGTCTCTCCTGATTGCCTGATTGTGCCCACCTGTGTCACCCTCCCTCATGTGTATAAATGTCTCTTCCTCCTCTTGTCTTGTGCCAGAGTATATCGTCTCGTCACGTACCGCCAGCCTTTGTCCACAGCATCAAACCAAGTTGTTAAGTATTGCCTCGCCTTATTTATTGATTTCTTTGTTTCCTCTGAGAAAGAGTGATTTTCGTTTGCTAAAGTTTTTTGATCAAGTTTTTTGTGTGTTATATCATAGTGCCTTGCCTGCCTTTTTTCCTCCTCTTGGAGCGCTTTAGTTTGTAGTTATATCAGCTCTTTGTAGCGTACTTTCTGTTTATAGTTTCTAGTCTCCTCTGCATGATTTTTTTACCTTTTTGTAGCTAATCATAGATTTTTTTTGTTATTAGATTCGTGTGTAATTTTGCTGTTGCCTTTTTCCTCCCTATGGAGTGACTTTCCGTTTATGGCCTTATGCCTATATGTCTTTTGTTTCTCTAATGTATCAAAGCTAGGTTCTGTAGCCGCTTTGTTTTAATCACTCTGTTCAAAGAGATTTCAAAGAAAACTGTTTAAATAAAGCCTGTGTCAATTGTTCCCCTTCTGCACCTGAGTCCTCATTCTCGCCAAGTTGTAACATTATACTCTGGCCAGTATGGACTCAGCAGAGGCTAAACAACTGACGGAAATCCTGCGCGCCCAGGAATCACGGCTCGCCCAACAGGAGGATTTTCAGACGGCGATGGCAGCGAACATGGGTCACCTTTCCTCCCAGCTGCAAGGACTACTCGGGCAGTTTACTCGACCAGAACCGGCGTCTCCGCCCCCCACGCCAACCGCCGCTCCCACTCTGTCGTCACCCCCTACCGGAGCCGGATGCAAGCTGGCCCCTCCGGCGCCATACGCTGGTGCCCCCGGTTTGTGCAAAACCTTTTTGATTGACTGTGCTATTCACTATGAACTGATGCCCCATGCATTTCCCACTGACCGCTCTAAGATTGCTTTCATGATTTCCCATCTTACGGATAGAGCCAAGGCGTGGGCTTCTGCCGAATGGGGGCGGAACTCGTCACTCTGCCACTCATTTACAGACTTTCAAGCTGCTCTAACAAGAACTTTTGACCCGGTGTCCTCCAGCAGAGAAAAGGCACAAGAGCTAAGCAGCTTAAAGCAGGGCAGCGGTTCCGTGTGCGACTACGCCATCCGCTTCCGCACGCTGGCAGCTGAAAGTGGGTGGGACGACATGGCGCTCTATGATGTTTTCCTTAAGGGGCTTGGAGCTTCCATACAGGACCTCCTCATTCCCCTGGACCTGCCCGATAACCTAGATGCCCTCATCGCGCTCGCTATCAGGACGGACAACCGACTAGCCCAGCTCAAACGACAGCGAGGTGGAGGATCGGAAGCTGCAGTGAGAACTACCCGTCCTTTTGCACCTAGCTGGTCAACGACTCGGCGCCCACCTCCGGAGCTACTTCCTCACCTACATACAAATCGGGAGGAGGAACCCATGCAGCTGGGAAGAGCCCGACTGACCCCAGAAGAACGACGCAAGCGGCTGATGGAGGGAAGATGCTTTTACTGTGGAGAGGGCGGCCATCTTGTCGTTTCGTGTCCAACCAAGGGATCCCAGGCGGTGAGTCACGTTCCGGCTGTTCCTCAGATGCCCCGTATTCTTACCAAGATCACGATAACCCATCACACGACCACAATTCTAGAGGCGCTAATAGACTCTGGGGCAGATGAGAGTCTGATGGACTGGGGTTTAGCTAGGAGACTAGGACTCAAGTCAGAACCACTAGCTAAACCCATTAGGGCCAGGTCTCTAAATGGTAAGGAGCTTTTCACCATCACACACATCAGTGAACCTTTCCAAATGAACATAGACGGTCATCAGGAACAAATTTGTCCATACCTGATTATTTCACCCTCTCATTCGCTAATCTTGGGGTATCCGTTGCTGTACCAGCATAACCCTTGTGTTGACTGGAGAACGGGGCAGATCAGTGTATGGGGAAGGGAATGTACCCAGAAATGTAGTTTTTCTACTGTCCAAAAGAAAAATGTCAAGGAAATTAATCTTTTTTCTGCCAATCCTGCCACAGACTCAGAATTTCCGGACCTGAATTCTGTTCCCTCCTGTTATCACCACCTACGACAAGTCTTCAGCAAGACTAAGGCTCTGTCACTTCCACCCCACCGTTCCTACGACTGTGCCATTGATTTACTGCCCGGGGCCACTATTCCCAAGGGTCGCCTGTACTCTGTCTCTGGTCCAGAAAAGGCAGCCATGACTGATTACATCTCTGCATCACTGAAAGCTGACTTGATCCGCCCGTCGTCATCGCCAGCAGGAGCAGGGTTCTTCTTTGTGAAAAAGAAAGACTGGTCATTAAGACCCTGCATTGATTACAGCCCACTCAATGACATTACCATCAAGAACCGTTACCCTCTCCCCCTCATGTCTTCTGTCTTCGACCAACTCCAACAGGCCAAAATATTCACCAAACTGGATCTACGCAACGCTTACCATCTGGTCCGAATTAGAGAGGGAGACGAGTGGAAGACTGGATTCAACACACCCAGCGGCCACTATGAATACAGGGTCATGCCCTTCGGACTCACCAATGCTCCCGCCGTGTTCCAAGCAATGATCAATGATGTTCTAAGAGACTTCCTGGACCATTTTGTGTACGTCTACCTTGACGATATATTGATTTATTCTCCTGACAGTGATACTCACCAAGTCCACGTAACTCAGGTTTTAAAGAGACTCTTGGACAATGACTTGTATGTTAAAGCTGAAAAGAGTGTTTTTCATGCCGACACTGTCTCCTTCCTGGGCTTCATTGTAGCTCCTGGAAGAGTGCAGATGGATCCGGCTAAAGTTAGCGCTGTGGCCGATTGGCCTACACCTGACAACCGCAAGAAGGTTCAGCAATTCTTGGGTTTTGCTAACTTTTACAGGCGGTTTGTCAGAAGCTTCAGCGCAATAGCTGCTCCTCTCCATGCTCTTACCTCTCCCCAGGTGCGGTTCCACTGGTCTCCAGAGGCAGAGAGGGCCTTCCAGACACTCAAACACCGTTTCACCTCAGCGCCCATCCTCACCATTCCGGACCCGCAGCGCCAGTTCGTCGTGGAAGTGGACGCTTCTAATGAAGGAGTAGGAGCGGTCCTGTCTCAACGTTCTCAACAGGATAGCAAGATGCATCCCTGTGCCTTTCTGTCACGGCGGCTGTCCAAAGCTGAAAGAAACTATGATGTTGGCAATCGTGAGTTGCTGGCGGTGAAGCTCGCCTTGGAGGAATGGAGGCATTGGCTTGAGGGGGCCGAACACCCATTCATCGTCTGGACTGATCACAAGAATCTGGAATACATCAAGAAGGCTAAGAGACTTAACTCTCGCCAAGCCAGGTGGGCGCTTTTCTTTAATCGCTTTTTCTTTTCGCTCTCCTACAGGCCGGGGTCCCGCAACGTCAAGCCAGACGCCCTGTCACGACTATTCGACCCCGAGCTTGAGGCCAAGCAACCTGAGACCATCCTTCCACTGAACTGTGTGGTAGGAGCGGTAACGTGGCCAATAGAAACTGAGGTAAAGCAAGCTAACGGTGTGGCCCCGCCACCTAGGGGATGTCCTGATAATCGATTGTTTGTCCCCATTGAGCTGCGTCCCCGGGTGATTCATTGGGCCCACACCTCGCTGCTTTCATGTCATCCGGGAGTTAAAAGAACAATGTTTGTGATCTCCCGGCGGCTCTGGTGGCCAGCCATGGAGACGGAGGTCCGGGAGTACGTAGAGGCGTGTTCGGTCTGTGCCAGGAACAAGACATCTTCCAGGTCTCGCATGGGACTTCTCCACCTGCTCCCCATCCCCTCCAGACCATGGTCAGACATCGCGATGGACTTTGTTACAGGGCTCCCGGTCTCACAAGGTAACACCACCGTCCTCACTGTGGTCGACAGATTCTCCAAGATGGTCAGATTCATCGCTTTGCCTAAATTACCATCCGCCAAGGAGATGGCGGAGATTATGATGACTAATGTGTTCAGAGTTCATGGATTCCCCAAAGACATTGTTTCAGACCGGGGGCCCCAATTTGTATCACGGTTCTGGAGGGAGTTCTGCCGACTAATTGGAGCCAAGGCCAGCCTAACATCTGGATATCATCCTGAAGCCAATGGCCAGACCGAACGACTAAACCAGCAGCTGGAAACCGGCCTCCGGTGCTTGGTCTGCCAGAACCCCTCCACATGGAGCAAGCACCTGGTCTGGGTAGAGTATGCGCACAATTCATTGCCTACATCAGCCACCGGCCTCTCTCCCTTTCATTGTGCCTTAGGGTACCAGACCCCTCTCTTTCCCGAGAATGAGTTGGAAGTGTCGGTCCCCTCCGCCCATGCCATGGTCAAACGTTGTCGCCGTATTTGGGCAGCCGCCCGCCAGGTATTGAACAAACAAGGAGATCGGATGAAGCGGGCGGCAGACCGCAAGAGACGGCCTGCGCCCGCCTACCAGCCTGGTCAGAAAGTCTGGCTATCAGCCAAGGACCTACGCCTCAAGGTTCCATCAAAGAAACTGGCACCACGTTTTGTAGGCCCATTCCCAATCAATAAACTCGTCGGACCTGCAGCAGTGCGGCTTCGTTTTCCCCGATCCCTCCGCGTCCATCCCACCTTCCACGTCAGTCAGATCAAACCAGCCAAAGTAAGCACCATGGTCCCAGCCACCACGTCCCCTCCACCACCCGAAATGATTGAAGACGGACCAGTATACAAGGTTAAACGCTTGTTGGCAGTACGGAACCGGGGCCGGGGCAGACAATTCCTGGTGGATTGGGAAGGATATGGACCCGAAGAGAGACAGTGGGTTCCGTCCCGCCACATTGTCGACCCCACTCTCATCAGGGACTTCTATAGACTCCACCCTGAGGTTCCTGGGCCGTCAGGAGTCGGCCTTAGAGGGGGGGGTTCTGTCACACCTGGGTGAAGTCTTGTCTGGGTTTCGTCTGGTTTCATGTTGTCTTGTCATTTCCTGTTTTATTTTGAAAGGTTAACTCTCCCTCTCATTTCAGGTCACTTGCCCTTCCTCCCGTTTCACTGGTCTGATGTCTCTCCTGATTGTGCCCACCTGTGTCACCCTCCCTCATGTGTATGTCTCTTCCTCCTCTTGTCTTGTGCCAGAGTATATCGTCTCGTCACGTACCTCCAGCCTTTGTCCACAGCATCAAACCAAGTTGTTAAGTATTGCCTCGCCTTATTTATTGATTTCTTTGTTTCCTCTGAGAAAGAGTGATTTTCGTTTGCTAAAGTTTTTTGATCAAGTTTTTTGTGTGTTATTTCATAGTGCCTTGCCTGCCTTTTTTCCTCCTCTTGGAGCGCTTTAGTTTGTAGTTATATCAGCTCTTTGTAGCGTACTTTCTGTTTATAGTTTATAGTCTCCTCTGCATGATTTTTTTACCTTTTTGTAGCTAATCATAGATTTTTTTTTGTTATTAGATTCGTGTGTAATTTTGCTGTTGCCTTTTTCCTCCCTATGGAGTGACTTTCCGTTTATGGCCTTATGCCTATATGTCTTTTGTTTCTCTAATGTATCAAAGCTAGGTTCTGTAGCCGCTTTGTTTTAATCACTCTGTTCAAAGAGATTTCAAAGAAAACTGTTTAAATAAAGCCTGTGTCAATTGTTCCCCTTCTGCACCTGAGTCCTCATTCTCGCCAAGTCGTAACAATAATGCATTCATGTCAGAGACTCCAGAGGCCTTGTGGTTAGAGTGTCCGCCCTGAGATGGATAGGTCGTGAGTTCAAACCCTGGCCGAGTCATACCAAAGTAGGGATGTCCCGATCCAGGTTTTTGCACTTCCGATCCGATACCGATGTTGTTTTTGCACTTCCGATCCGATACCGATACTGACCTATCCGAGCATGTATTAAAGTTTAAAGTTATTTAGCCTACTTAGTTGTCAGAATCATGTTGAAAAGGGTTTTAGTACTCTTGATAACAACTAGCCTGCTGAATTAGGGGAGTTTGAATAATACACAATGGTTGGTAACAAGAAACTGACCTGTTTATTCGAGGATAAACACAAAATAGACAAAATTATACATGACAAACAGAAATGGCATCATTGAACTAGGGCTGGGCGATATGGCCTTTTTTTAATATTGCGATATTTTAAGGCCATATCGCGATACACGATATATATCTCGATATTTTGCCTTAGCCTTGAATGAACACTTGATGCATATAATCACAGCAGTATGATGATTCTATGTGTCTACATTAAAATATTCTTCTTCATACTGCATTAATATATGCTACTTTTAAACTTTCATGCAGAGAAGGAAATCACAACTAAACGAAATCACTATTTTTTTCATACGGTGTTGATCTGGAAATGTTTGCCTCTGCATTTTGATGGTGTGGACGTGTGGCACCGAATGGAGATAAGCGTCTCGACAGACAATACAATATTTGAACAATGATGACGGAAGCAGCTAAAAGCAACTGCGTGAGAATCCACAGACCTGTGGATGTGTTGAAGGTGTGCTGGAAAATGCGGAACTTAGGAAGCAGCAGAACAGTAGAATGTATAATTTAAATCGGTGCGTTGGAAAACACGGACCGGAGTTGGTTTTTTTTAACTGGATCTGGATCGGCATTTTCCCATGCCTTGCCGATACGCATTTTTTGGCAAATATCGGCGGCCGATCCGATCCAAATATCGGATCGGGACATCCCTATACCAAAGACTATAAAAATGGGACCCATTACCTCCCTGCTTGGCACTTAGCATCAAGGGTTGGAATTGGGTGTTAAATCACCAAAAATTATTCCTGGGCACGGCCACCGCTGCTGCTCACTGCTCCCCTCACCTCCCAGGGGGTGGAACAAGGGGATGGGTCAAATACAGAGGATAATTTCACCACACCTAGTGTGTGTGTGACTATCAGTGGTACTTTAACTTGAACTTTAAAAGTCGGCACTCCTGCTTTTTTAAAAGTTTTTAAAGAGTATCTAAATGACTTGATAAATATCCATCCTAAATTGGAAACACTGAATGTTCCGTGTTCTCCGTCTTCTTATTCCCTGGCAGATCAGTTGTGTTCAGCAAGAGCGAACACACGGGGTGTAACGATTCATGCACTACATCCATCTATCAATTTATGTTCCTAAGATTCAACTCCATCCATCTGTGCTTGGCAAGTTGGCATTCCGGAAGGATTATGTCGATCTAACATTGTTTTAAAAAAGCAATCAATCAATTGTATCCATACCAGAAAAAACATTGGATTTAAGAATGGCAGACTTAATATGAAGTTTAGCACTTTTAATAATAAGGACGTTAAATGTTTTTTCAATTCTGTCCGCCCGTCTGTGGCGTCATCGCCTTCAGTCATCAAAACAAGAATGGTGGACAGCAACGGTGGCCCAGAAAGGTCACAACGAATGCAAACGCCACAAGACAATGTCATGAATTACAACACAACGACTTTCAGCTACAGCAACAGTAAATACAAACGACACAACACAATAGCAGAAAGCCACAACACAACTTTAAGCCACAAAAAAACGTGACGGACACAACGGAAGTGACAGCGGGCAAGTTTTGCCGACGGACCAAGTGGCTGAGGTGAAAGGCTGAAATCAGTGGAATGAACATAGTGTATTAGTATTATTGAATGAACATAGTATATTAGTATTATTGAATGAACTTAGTGTATTAGTATTATTGAATGAACATAGTATATTGGTATTATTGAATGAACATAGTATATTAGTATTATTGAATGAACATAGTATATTAGTATTATTGAATGAACATAGTATATTAGTATTATTGAATGAACATAGTGTATTAGTATTATTGAATGAACATATTATATTAGTATTATTGAATGAACATAGTGTATTAGTATTATTGAATGAGCATAGTGTATTAGTATTATTGAATGAACATAGTGTATTAGTATTATTGAATGAACATAGTATATTAGTATTATTGAATGAACATAGTGTATTAGTATTATTGAATGAACATAGTATATTAGTATTATTGAATGAACATAGTGTATTAGTATTATTGAATGAACATAGTGTATTAGTATTATTGAATGAACATAGTGTATTGGTATTATTGAATGAACATAGTGTATTGGTATTATTGAATGAACATAGTGTATTAGTATTATTGAATGAACATAGTGTATTGGTATTATTGAATGAACATAGTATATTGGTATTATTGAATGAGCATAGTGTATTAGTATTATTGAATGAACATAGTGTGTTAGTATTATTGAATGAACATAGTGTATTAGTATTATTGAATGAACATAGTGTATTAGTATTATTGAATGAACATAGTATATTGGTATTATTGAATGAACATAGTGTATTAGTATTATTGAATGAACATAGTATATTGGTATTATTGAATGAACATAGTATATTAGTATTATTGAATGAACATAGTATATTAGTATTATTGAATGAACATAGTATATTAGTATTATTGAATGAACATAGTGTATTAGTATTATTGAATGAACATATTATATTAGTATTATTGAATGAACATAGTGTATTAGTATTATTGAATGAGCATAGTGTATTAGTATTATTGAATGAACATAGTGTATTAGTATTATTGAATGAACATAGTATATTAGTATTATTGAATGAACATAGTGTATTAGTATTATTGAATGAACATAGTATATTAGTATTATTGAATGAACATAGTGTATTAGTATTATTGAATGAACATAGTGTATTAGTATTATTGAATGAACATAGTGTATTGGTATTATTGAATGAACATAGTGTATTAGTATTATTGAATGAACATAGTGTATTAGTATTATTGAATGAACATAGTGTATTGGTATTATTGAATGAACATAGTATATTGGTATTATTGAATGAACATAGTGTATTAGTATTATTGAATGAACATAGTGTATTAGTATTATTGAATGAACATAGTGTATTAGTATTATTGAATGAACATAGTGTATTAGTATTATTGAATGAACATAGTATATTGGTATTATTGAATGAACATAGTGTATTAGTATTATTGAATGAACATAGTATATTGGTATTATTGAACAAGTTATTTATGACTGAAAAAGTGGTCACACTTCAACTACTTTTCTAATTTTGTTCATACAACATTTCAACTTTACGCCTCGACCACTTGGTATGTCGTTAAAACTGGTCCGCTGCCACTTCCGTTGTGGCTTTATGTTGTTGTGTTGTGGCTTTATGTTGTTGTGTTGTGCCTTTATGTTGTTGTGTTGTGCCTTTATGTGGGTGGTATGGCGTAGTGGGTAGAGCGGCCGTGCCAGAAACCTGAGGGTTGCAGGTTCGCTCCTTGCCTCTTGACATCCAAATCGCTGCCGTTGTGTCCTTGGGCAGGACACTTCACCCTTGCCCCCGGTGCCGCTCACACTGGTGAATGAATGATAGGTGGTGGTGGTCGGAGGGGCCGTAAGCGCAAACTGGCAGCCTCGCTTTCGTCAGTCTACCCCAGGGCAGCTGCGGCTACAAATGTAGCTTACCACCACCAGGTGTGAATGAATGATGGGTTCCCACTTCTCTGTGAGCGCTTTGAGTATCTAACAATAGAAAAGCGTGATATAAAATCTAATCCATTATTATTATTATTTATGTTGTTGTGATGTGCCTTTATGTTGTCGTGTTGTGGCTTTTGCATTTGTCGTGACTTTTCTCAGCCACCATAGCTGTTTATTAAAATGAGAGTAGTAGCAGGTAGAGGTGGGGAAAATAATTGATTTTTAGATGCATCGCAATTCGGACATGAACGTTTATAAAATCGGATTAGTGAATGCAAGTAATCAATGTATTTATTGTAAATAAAGTCATGCAGACAGTTCTAAAACTGGTCTGACTGCAGCGAGCCACGTCACCGACCAGCGTCTTTACTATCAGGCACTTATGGTCCAGTTTTGCACATATTTCCATTAATTTAATACATTTGATGGGAATAAATTGAACTGTTTCTTATTACAAATACACTGTTTTTAAAAGTTCCAAGTGATAATCGCTTATTTAGTGAAACAAAAAGAAATGTAAAACTGCATTGATATACATAAATTAAAGATGTGTCAATAATTGATTTTTAATTGAATCGTAGCTCTTGAATCATAATTGTAATTGAATTGTGAGGTGCCTAAAGATTCCCACCTCTCGTAGCAGGTCAAACCGCTGGTCATTTCATCTAAAAAGTTTGGTTGCACTTCATTTCTCAGGGAAACAGACTGTTCATTTATTAGCATTACTGTACTTTTATTGAATGTTGAAAATGACAGCAGAAAGTTGTTAATTCAACCTGAAGTGTTGGTTGCACTTTATTCTAATAAGATGTGAATGCACTGACCATTAATTGTTGTTTACGTGCTTGTTTGTATCCATATTTCATGTATAAATAATTCCCTCACAAGAAATAACAAGAATATAAGAAACTTCACCTGCAGTATCCAGTATTTATTTCACAGTCACATTGCTTGATTTTTTTTGCTAAAAATCGATTTCAACTCACTGAATCATTTTGGATTGAATCTTTCCAAAAAAAAAATGTTATCGTTCCAGAATCATATCAGCAATGTCAAAATATGATTCGAATCGATGTGTTGTAAAAACGAATCGTTACACCCCTAGCGAACATGTACAGTAGTAATGTATTTGTGGGTAGCCGCCACAAATGTATAGGAGTAAGAATGGCTACCAAATCCAATACTTTTTTTGGCACCGACCGAATCCCACCGGCCCAACCGGGCACTGATTCACGTAGAATCCAACGGTGCCATGTGTCAATAGCTGGGTTACGCGTGACGTCACGCCCGGTTGCTGACTCAGCAAGCTCTTCGCACTTCGGCACTTGCCGATCACTCCAGCAGCACTGAGAGTGGCCTCAGCGAAACTACCTCTAAGTAATGTTGCAATTCTTATTGCCAACAAAGCAATTGACTCAAAAAACCGCTACAATGTACTGTAGGTAAAGTAAAGCACCACTTTTGCGATAGCTTGATGCTAATATACATTGGCTTTGCTATGGACATACTACTGATTGGCATTAACTAGCGTTTTGCAGTTTCAACACCCCCAAATTTGTTCATGAAATCTACTAAGATGCACGTTACAATCAAACAGCCGGTGTGTAATAAGTACAATACTTACAGTATTAAGACATTTTAGGGCACAACAAAAGACTGGACAGCAAAGACTGAACTGACTAGCAAACACATCAAAAACTATACACTACTGCCATCTAACATCTTGGACTTGCAACTGTAATTGAGACCCAAAGATGTCATAATAAAGCAAGATATATGACAGAATATCATAATCAGCTCATTTTTAAATGTTGCAATAAAAAAATCTATTTTATTATCACAAACATTTAATATTTATCAACACACACAAAAATACCATAATATGGTAAAGGTGAGTCCCGGTATCAATTCCCAAGTACCGGGGATTTCTACCGTATCGGTTTGAATGTGAACGGTCCCCATCTCTATATAAATAGATTAATTCATGTTGTTCCATTTTTATGAATGGTTTACTATTTATTGATAGGAGATAAAAATAGTTAAATACTAATTACAACTTTGCGGCTTGTTAGTGACAAGCAAACGGTTATTTTTCCTCAATCCCAACACGGTTTCTGCTATCATAACAGTTTTTTTTTAATGAAGTGTCCGATCAAATTGCTTTGGTGTATTAATGTGTGCAACTTAAAGCCAAAGGGAGCATTAGGGATCACTTTTAGCATTAACATCCAAAATTAATTTCCTTATCAATCATCTCTCAGCATTTTTACTGCGATTTCTACTTTCTTTAAACACATTTTTCTCATTCCACATTTCCAGCGTAATCGTTCAAACACGCTACCGCAGGCCCATAATCTGCCATGTTTCCGTGTAGGCCTTTGATTTCCTGTTTTTTCCTTCGTCCCAGCCGTGACATCATCCTCACACACACACACACGCACGCACACACACACACACACACACACACACACGCACACACACTCCATATGGGGATTGGGATTTAGAATAGCACATAATCCCACTCCTGTAAAAGGGAATTAGCAGCCCAAAGCTCAACTCAGACGCACAAAGAACACCCTCTCATGCAAATATTCATGAAAATACACCTTTAAAAAAATATGAACACATCTAGGAGAGCTTTACAGATATCAAAATTACACCTTTTGCCTTTCAGTGAAATGTTAAAGAAGCATTGGAGTGTTTCTAGTCTTGATTTCACTGAAGCTCATGCAATACATCCTTCACTTATGACCGCAGTCATTTTATGATTAAGGGGGGAGGGGAGCTTTTATCTCCACATCTGAAGTCTATGACAGCTGCTGATACTTTCACTTTTGCTTTAATACGAAGGAATGTCGCTTTTAACATCCTTATTTTGTCTAAAAAAAACACATATAAGCACAAGTGTCTGATTTATTCTAGCTCTTGTACAGCATAATAAAATGTATATGAACTTAATATTTTCTTCATGTTCTTTAAACAGATTCATTGATTTATTCTGATATTAAACCAAAAAATGTAAGTGCAAGCGTTTGATTTATTTAAGGTTTAATACAGCATAATATAATATATAATGACATGTTAATATAGAATTGTTCTGATCCTAAACAAAAAAAAGGCTCTAATTAATTTAGATTTTACACAGCATAATAAAATATATAATATACAATTTTTTCCTGTGTTTGTCATTCACTTGTTTGGACCTCAACTCACATTATTTGCTGATAAATCTCTCAGAAAGATACAGTAACACTGACAGTATCCATTCAAATTAATTACATTTGATAAATAGTATATAAAGCATTAAAAAAGCCCTTAACTAAGAACTTAACTACTCGACAGAATTCATGAAACATCTGCGACCTGATTGAAAAACTACCCCAGGACCCACTTTGGTCTCTGACCCTTGGCTTGAAACTTCTCCTTCAAAGTATCACTTCCATTTCATTCTTTAGTATTGTTATGAGCTGTCTACCTGTCATGGAGTCGGCGTCAGGTGCCAGCAGGGAGTCGCTGTGATATCCCTCTTTTAGCGATGCTCTCTGTAGGACCCCGTGGGCCCCCGGGTCCTCGTCCATCCCCAACCCGGGGTCCGCCAGCTCCTCCATGTCCCCCTCGGCCATCCTTGTTGCCATGGTCACCAATGTCGTCTGGAACTACTCCTTGTTGTTGTTGTTGTTGTCACTTGGGGGCCGCCGTCCCTAAACAAGTGTCCCTAACGCCCCCTCCCACCTCCAGACGCCCACCTGCACCTTCAAAGGTTGCTTTGGATCCTAGCGAGGGTGCAAGGGGAGGGTGATGTCACTGAGAGGACAGATTAAGAGCCTGGTAAGCCATCTCAACGCTCAGTCGGGAGGGGGGTATAGAATCCATGCCGCACAAAGAACTTTCTGCAAGTAATAGTAAAAGTACACAAGATGGCCACCTGTTGCTAGGCAGATTTCATTGGGCAACATCAACACGACGAACTTGCGGGCTCCATGCTGCCGCCCCGTCGAAGCGCTGACATCAGGACCGCCGTTTGGTGTGCGCAAGCATGGCGAGATCACAGATGAGGAGCACGGGTTGATTAATGGCAGCCATAGGGAGGACAATATGCTGAATGCACTAATTAGGCCCAGAGAGGAAGAGGAGACGAGCCCGCTTTTGTCGGTGCCTTTTTCAGTTTTTTGTTGTCTTCCACCAGATGCTTCTTTTTGCTGAGCTGTCAAGCTTTTTCTGGTATGTCCTACTATTCTTCCAATACTAAATAGAAGTCTGATACGTTCTAACAGTAGCTTATAGCGAGAAATGGACACACCTTTGTTTTCCGAGCGTGGGAAGATACGAAGGTGAGTGTGAAGGACAGTGCTGAAAAGAAGAAGTGGGTGATATTCATTGAATTAAAGAAAGAAATCATCAAGAACACGACAAGCTAACTTGGTGAAGGAGTTGTACGATAACGCCACACAACGCGACGTTAACATAATATCTAAGCGGTGAACATTTATCCATGAAAATATGGAGAAGCTGCTGATGGTGTGTTAGGGTTCGGCTTTTTCCAAAGCGCTTTATTTTGAGAAACCCATTATGCACATTTAAACCAGTGGGTGAGGTGTTTTGCCCGAGGACACAACGGCAGTGACTAGGATGGCGGAAGCTGGATTTGAAAACCGAGAACCCTCCGGTCGGCCGCTCTACCATCTGAGCCACTCGCTCCCACTGTGACCAGTGTATCAAAAGTGCACAGTCCAAAATCTAGCTTGACGCTTAAAACATAGGAACACACCTTTTTGTGCGTCTGTGTCTTCAATGCTAATGAGCGGTGTGTCCCAGAAGCACCATTGTATTGACATGCACACTGTAAGTTGTAGTAGAAGACATGTCTCACATTCAACAACATTACATTAAGGAGTGAGACGGCAGGACATAAACGTTAGCAACACCAGCGTAGCCACAGAATGTTTAGTGATGTGTAAATGACACCTCGGTGAGTGTATGGCACACTCACTACCTGCACTGACACTCTTAGTGTTTCATAATGGCGCCATCTGCTGGATTAAACAAATCTCTACATGTGACCTGCAAATACAATTAATAGTTAGCAAAGATATTTTTTGAACAGCTGTGCAGGAAAGGAATATGAAACATGCAACTCCGGTCAATGAGCCAAGTGGTAAACAGGAAGAGAAGAACATTGACCTTAGGTGGCGCTAGGAGATCAACATGATCCCACACTTAGGAATTGTTGCTTTGTCAATTGCGAATTCTTTCACTACGAGCTCTCACTTGGAAGTCAAAAGAGTTTGGCTCTTCACACTCAAAACGATACAGCAGCTGTATCGGTCACATTTATTTTTAAAGTGACACACACGTCGAGGTATAGAGGGACACAATACCACTCCTAGTGTTCCATAATGCTTCGTTTGAGCCGTCGCTATGCAATGTGTGCTAAAGTGCTAACACAAAAATGATCAAACTTACAGCGTCTACATCTGTAACTGACTGATGAATATTTTTGGACTCCAATCCAACCCCATATTGAGTCCTGATCCAATACTTGGACAACAGATTATAGAAGTGAAAATGTTTCATGGCAAGTAACTAAAGTTAACACAATTACATTGTTATAAGCTCACCTTATTGTAGTAATGTAGAAATGCTAGTATTTTGTCATTCTGATGATGTATTTAATTTGGTGTTTGCTGTTGAATGCTATAAATACATTTTTAACTGAATAAAGTGACGAGTGCACAACAACTCATTCAAAGCAAAAACTACTATCGGCTCCCATTTAAATCATTTCGGTTTTGCCCTCAAAGCCTTCTTGTATCCAGAGACGTATTCCCTGAGCTTGTAAACGATAACAAAAACAACCAAAAATAACTATTTTGTAATAACTATCCATCCATCCATTTTCTACAGCTTGTCCCTTTTGGGGTCGCGGGGGGTTCTGGAGCCTATTTCAGCTGCATTCGGGCGGAAAGCGGGGTACACCCTGGACAAGTCGCCACCTCATCGCAGGGCCAACACAGATAGACAGACAACATTCACACTCACATTCACACACTAGGGACCATTTTTATTTGTAATAACTAAAACAAGAAAAAACAATATTGATATAAATTACATATTGTTTATATACTGATACTAGGTATCAGTAGTATCGACATCTTTATTGATCACCCTTACTTTACATTGAAGCTTCAGTGGTGAGCTTCTTGTGTCGTGTGTGTGTGTTTGTGTGTGTGTGTGTATGTGTGTGTTCTTGTATTTCCACCCTTCTTGGGACATCGACAAGGAAAAGTACCTTCCATATGAGGACCGGTGAACAAGTCAGGACATAAATCATGGTCCCAATAACATTGCATCTAATAGAGAATGTCTCATTTGCACCCCTGGTGGTGAAATCTATCAAAATTAGGGTGGTCCCAAAAAGAAGGGATTTTTCAAATTGACTGTGTGTCGGTTTTAAAAGTGCTCCCCCTTTGGTCAACATATGAAATAACAAGTGTGTGTAAAAATTTTAAGTGCTCCCCCTCTGGCCAATATATGAAATAATAAGTGTGTGTAAGAAATTGAAATGTGTCCCCTTTGGCCAAAATGAATTTAAAATAATAATATAAATATATATATATATATATATATATATATATATATATATATATATATATATATATATATATATATATATGTATATATATATATATATATATATATATATATGTATGTATATTGAGACATACTGTACGTTAAGTAAATAATGAAGATTAAAAACCAATTACAAGCAAAACAAAACAAAACAAAACAAAAATTAACTAAAAGCTTACTTTTGTTTATATTTGCATAGAATGTATATATTATTAATGTTGTAAATACAAATCTTTATATACCTAGAAAGGGTGGTCCTAAAGATGTAGGCATTTTTCGGAGGTCCCACACACACACACACACACACACACACACACACACACACACACACACACACACACACACACACACGTACACACAAGAATGTGTGTGTGTGTGGCATGCTTAACCATTTATTTCCCTCTGGCCCTCCAGTGATAATAATACTTGGAAGAAACAGTTTATTTTGCACCGTGGTGGTGAGGATTAGTATCTTAGAAGCGGCTCGGCACAGTGGATGAACAACGCGCTCGTTGCAGTTTGCTCTCAAATTGGAGCCGGTGTTCTGGCAAGACATGCACCCTCCTGGAATGTATGCATGTGTGCAACAAGGCTTGTGGAAATGTAATTGTGTCTCCCTGAGCGTGCATCCCTATTGATTCTTTGACATGACTACATTCTTTAGCATGTAAACATTGGGACACAGCTGTGGTAAAGATCAGCTGGGCTCAGCAGATCAGCCGATCATCACCGATTAAAGGCGCATAACGACTTTGGACCCCATGACATCTCTCATTGGAAGCTAAAACTTCAAAAGTGAGCACCTTCTGTCAGAAATGGGGCAAACAAGTGAGGGAGATGATAGCTATTATTACTGTTAGCACATCCATAAAATGTTACTCTTGCATTGTCTTTTATTATTCAGAGGCCTAAATTGTGTGTGTGGTTATGCTGGTAGTTTTGTTGTATTGGAAAAAAAGATGTGTTTCTTGCAATTCTGTTGGTTTATTTAGCACCACAAGGGGAACAAAAAGATTGTAAACAACTCTTCGTGTGATGCAGTGTTTCAACTTTTGTCACATTAAGGAAAATATTCATAAACCCAACCTTAAGAATTGGGCATTATAATATTTGTAAAGGCTAAAATTTTCACTTTTGTTACGCTTGTTGTTACATTTTTCATTGTGTTACCAGTCATTAGACTGGTAACACAATTGAAAAAAGATGACAGGATGTGTGCGTGTGTGCATGTGCGTCATATGCCAGCATAGGGGTTTACACCTCAACAGCCATCATCAGATGCAGTGGGCCACCTCGTTAAGGCCTGCAGTCCTAGCAAAGGTCTCTGAGGTTCTACAGTGACCCTGATCTGCACGCGCTGTCTCACTGCTGACCTCCTGTGGAGATTTGGATGCATTTTATCTCGCTAAGGGAGGGGGTAGCCTGTACTTCTTATTTTAATAACATGATGCGAATTGAACTCGGGATCTTTCTGTGTGGAGTTTGCATGTTCTCCCCGTGACTGCGTGGGTTCCCTCCGGGTACTCCGGTTTCCGCCCACCTCCAAAGACATGCACCTGGGGATAGGTTGATTGGCAACACTAAATTGGCCCTAGTGTGTGAATGTGAGTGTGAATGTTGTCTGTCTATCTGTGTTGGCCCTGTGATGAGGTGGCGACTTGTCCAGGGTGTACTCCGCCTTCCGCCTGAATGCAGCTGAAATAGGCTCCAGCACTCCCGGCAATCCCAAAAGGGACAAGCAGTAGAAAATGAATGGATGGATGGATGCTGCAGTATGCAGGCCAGACCTGTAGAGGTAAATTTTGGTCTTCATTACCTAAGCTTTTATTTTGATACTGAAGTTTTTGCATATGAATTTTGGGAACTGAATTTATTTACATCAAATTATGTTGATAGTTTCAGTGAAAAACTGTTTTGAAATTCAGTGTTTATAAATTGTGTTTGTAAAAATTCAGTGTTTTATAAAAATGTGGTGTACAAAAATGCAGTGCAGATAACTTCACTGCTTCAAAACACAAACACAAAATTAAGACCAAAGCAATCGATCCTGTCTTAGAACCAGCCAATGAGGGGTCATGTTTGAAGTCACATGACATGCGGACGATAAAGCCAGGCCATGTGATCTGCTGTATGTGCTTGGATCCCTTTTTATGAACACTTTTAAACAGAGTAATTTGCTGTACATCCATCCATCCATTTTCTACCGCTCATACTTGCCAACCCTCCCGAATCTTCCGGGAGACTCCCGAAATTCAGCGCCTCTCCCGAAAATCTCCCGGGACAAATATTCTCCCGAAAATCTCCCGGTTTTTAGCCGGAGCTGGAGGGGGCGTGGCCTCGGGACGAGTACAACAGGGTGACTAAATCATCCAGACTAGAGATAAATTGTATTACTATGTTTATCTTACCTACAAATAAATATATTTTTTTATTTAAAAAAAACAACTAAATACATTACTATATTTTGCTAAAAACATCAAAATTAATTGTATTTTTATTTGTATTTTTTCTGACTCCTTATTACATCCAGCCATAGAATTATACATTTAAATAAACATGTTTGAAATAATTAATTTTAAATGATCATAATAATTAATTTAAAATGACCATATCTAATTATTAAAATAATTGCTTGTTTATCAACAACTTTAGCATTTTATTCATTACATTTTGAAGCTCTCAGAAGCCAAGTTATGTTATATTAAGATTTATTTATGCAAGTTTGAAGTATCAATTATCTAAACACAGTTTTGTTTGCATATTTTCAGGATATATATATATATATATATATATATATATATATATATATATATATATATATGTATATATATATATATATATATATATATATATATATATATATATGTGTGTGTGTGTGTGTGTATGGAATGCTTGACTTGGTGAATTCTAGCTGTCAATATACTCCTCCCCTCTTAACCACGCCCCCAACCACGCCCCCACCCCCACCTCCCGAAATCGGAGGTCTCAAGGTTGGCAAGTATGTCTACCGCTTGTCCCTCTCAGGGTCACAGATAGACAGACAACATTCACATTCACACATATAGGTGAAAAAATCCCACAATTCTGCAAAAAAAATTAAAGTTGATCATATGATTTTACAAAGAACATACAACAATGATTGATACTAAAAACGTTATATTAGACCATCTCAAAAACAGAATTCAATTTTAGCTTTGTACTGAGTAAAACCCTTAGAATGAAAATACAGAATGTGGGATTTACAACATTAACTATGAACAATAAAACACTGAATATTCAGAATATTTGAACGTTCCTTCCCAGACCACCTCCTTGATCGACATCTTTTATAATCCAACAAGAACAACAACGATGCAACAAACATGGAGAAACATAAACGCAAAGGGTAAAACACATCCACATATTTGACATAATGTCACGGTTCTGCAGAACTTTGTTGTAGAAATCTACCTCCACCTGACACTTGCCTCTCAGGCTTGTTGCAATGTAAACAAGCCCCGCCCACTCTTTCCTTGCCTTGTCTGCATGCAGCAGAGCTTCCTATGGTTACCGTAGTAACTTGTATGTCACTCAAAAGTGCAGATTCTAACCATTGGAATCATTTCTATATTTTGGAAACATCCAGTGGTCCGCATTGAAATGTTGTATTACGCTAAGGTAGCCCGGGTAACTGTCTTTTAGCGGCTTTGCAAGACCCGTGTCATGTGACATCAAACTTGACACCTCATTGGCTGTTTCTGATACACCTTTCGACTGCTTCAGTCTCGATTCACCAGAAGTGCGGCTTCGCATTTTAAAGCAGCGCATTTTTCTGCACTAAATTTTTAAAAACGCTGTAATTTTATTCACTGAATTTTTAAACACGCATTTTGCTACCATTTTTCCCACTGAAATTGTCAGCATAATTTGATGTGAAAAAAACAATGTGTGATAAAGACACAAATGAACCTCCATGCACTCAAGCGCCACACAGAACAGCAAAAACAAGTGAAACATAAAAGTCTTCAATGTTTTAAGGAGAAAAGGAAAATATGTGCTGTATCATATTGAAACCTACTCAGTGGTCTAGTGGGTAGAGTGTCCGCCCTGAGATCGGTAGGTTGTGAGTTCAAACCCCGGCCGAGTCATACCAAAGACTATAAAAATGGGACCCATTACCTCCCTGCTTGGCACTCAGCATCAAGGGTTGGAATTGGGGGTTAAATCACCAAAATGATTCCCGGGCGCGGCCACCGCTGCTGCCCACTGCTCCCCTCACCTCCCAGGGGGTGATCAAGGGTGATGGGTCAAATGCAGAGAATAATCTCGCCACACCTAGTGTGTGTGTGACAATCATTGGTACTTTAACTTTTTTAACTTTTAAACGGTATGCATGTTCGGAACTAAGCCATGACCATAAATAGGAAATGGATGGATGGATAAATGAAGTAAAAAAAAAACACACACACACAATTTTCCCAAAGGACTTCATTTAAAAGGTATAAATACTGTATTCTTTGAATGCAACATGAAATCAGCAGGGATGTTACATAATTTGAGTGACAATAAAGCCGATACACACTTTTCTACTGCAAAAATATCGAAAGTTTTTGAGCCCTGGCAACCAAAATATATCAAAATATACGTGGACAAGTATAGAGCACACTTTCGTTTTGACTGGTGACGCTTCCTGTGTGACGCCACGACAACAACAAGTCCCAGTGTGAGTGTGTGTAGCCACTGCACACAGCTGCACACACACTTAGGGGGGAAACCTCACAGCTTCATCTGCTTTCCCACAAGAGGAGGGGGGTTGTTTGGGGGGCATGTGACTGCTGCACTCTGCACGTCCAACATGAAGGCAGCTGCATGGATGTACAGTATATATATATATAGGAACCTGGGACACAATATCCTTATTTCATCTCTTTCATGTGCACTTTTATTAGCACAAATCAATCTGGGCTCGGGTGAACAACTCAAACCCAAATGTCACGCGGAAGGTCAAGTTTTAGCCACGTTTCCCCAAACAGTGGCCCACGCCGTTTATTTACTTAAGTGCAGAGAGTACCGTACGAATGGCTACTTTTATGTTACACTTACGTTTTGATTCTTGTTTCCTCTAAAAGATGCTTAATGATAACCCTTCACTACTCAAAAGTGTTTGTCACTTGTCATGACCCCACATGACAGTTTGAACGTTGCTCTTTATTTTCCTGTCCTCTGATTCTTATTTTGGTAGTATTTCCTGTTTGGTTTCATTGTCCTACCAGAACACGTGTTCACATTGTTAATTATTTCCACCGAAATCCTTCTTTCATTATCTAATGTATGTCAAAGTCTTCTGTTGTTGTCTGAGTTCTGTTACTTTTCTTCTTGAATGGTACCCAGCAGGCACAAGGCATTGAAACAACGTTGAGAGTTTGTTGAATTAAGTCCTGATGTTGAGCAACTCAAACTTAACGTTGGAACAACATGCTTTTTTAATCACTATTGGGTTCTGATGTTGATTTGACCATTGAAATGTGGTCATTTTCCAACCAACAATGTGGATCCATTGTTAGAATTTACCAATACAACTACTTTACAATGTTGTGTTGAATTCAGTTTTATTTGCCAATACAATTATTTTACAATGTTGTTTTGACTTCAGTTTTAAAGGACATGAATGCATAATCAACATTGTATCAATGTCTTGTACCTGCTGGGTACCTAAATAAACAACTTTCTGCACGTCGCTTGACTTCTCTGCACCCTGGGATGCAGCATGATCAGTCGGCAATTTCACCAATCAGCTAACCTTAATGCAGAATCGTAGTCATTTTAGAAGTGCTTTTATTAAATCCTTCTGGAAACAATGCTAACGAGCTTTTTTGACAAGCGTCTCCAAAAATACGCTATTGTGTACTTGCCCAATGTAGCATATAGCACATAAAACGGGGTAACTTAAAGGAGTAATACGCTAGCAACACTACCATAGCTTTGTATGTTAAAGTGCTAACATTACACTAACATTTTAACAGCAATATCATGCTAGGTTAGCATATTCGCTGAAGAAAAACAACATGAGAGCTTTTACAGCTACAAGATCGTTGGCAGAGCTCCAGGGTTTATTTCAAGATGTATTTTTCTCTCTCTCTCAAAGCTGTCCTCTATGAAGTGTACAGTTTTGTGCAAATATGGCTACAGTAAAAGGTAATTACAGCTACCTGGTGCTTTTTCCCTGAGGGGCGTCTATTTGAGATGATGCATTTGTTTGTTGACACGCACTATTAGAGCGCAGGCCACTATTTGAGGAAATATTCTAACATGCCGAATAGGAGTGTGTGCTTTGCTCTTGCCTAAAAATAAAGAAAAAAAAAAAATCATACATTTTTCTAATTCCATCCAACAAAACACATCATAATTAATCAATTCAACAAAGCATGCCCCCCTAATAAGTTACTTAAAACTTTAATATATTGTACAAATGACTCCATTTAAATATTGGTTTTACTTACTTTACATATAATTAATACACATCTTGCAAAAATACTGGGCTATGTGTCCATTTAAACAGTGCTTGATTAAATATGTAAATTTTTTTTAGAAATCATCTAGAGGGGACTTTCATTCGCTGTACTCTTGTTCATTAAAATGTGAAATGAAATACAAATATTACATCTAATACTTCAGCGTTGTTATGTTGCTTGACCACTCAAAAATAGTCAAAAAATATATTGCATGTGCCATCTGAGGAAAGTACTACAGTATTGTTAATTGAGCGTAAAGTAGGAGAATATATTGAATTTGGGCTTTAGGACTCATGCACTTCTAACACACAACAATGGCTTCACTTTCTCTTTGCGCATAAATACACACACACACACATATGAATGTACTGTATATACAGTACAGGCCAAACGTTTGGACACACCTTCTCATTCAATGGGTTTTCTTTATTTTCATGACTATTTACATTGTAGATTGTCACTGAAGGCATCCCAACTATGAATGAACACATGTAAGTTATGTGAGTTATGTACTTAACAAAAAAAGGTGAAATAACTGAACATGTTTTATATTCTAGTTTCTTCAAAATAGCCACCCTTTGCTCTGATTACTTTTTCGCACACTCTTGGCATTCTCCCGATGAGCTTAAAGAAGTAGTCACCTGAAATGGTTTTCACTTCACAGGTGTCATAGTTTTGATGTCTTCGGTGACAATCTACAATATAGTCATGATAATAAAGAAAACGCATTGAAATGAGAAGGTGTGTTCAAACTTTTGGCCTGTACTGTATATATAATATATATGTACAGTATATATATTAATGTATATATATATATGTGTGTGTGTATAAATATATATTTATACATATATATATTTATATATTTGCAAGTACTTCAAAGCTGAATCAGCGAAATGGCTTCTGTCATATTTACTGTACTGGACCAGTAAGGAGTAGTACAACTGGAACACCACTACTACTATTACTACTTACTGTATTACAACGACTCAGCTGATAGCAGCCATCTTTACTAATTCTTCAAAGATTTGTATTATTATTTTTTTTAGGAATGGTTTATATAGTGCAATTCAACACGAGAACAAGGTGAAGGGCTGACCATGAGTGGAAGATGTGGAGGGGGCGGGGCCTGGGTGGTGGTCCTTTTGAGGCGGAGCATCAGACCAGAAAGTGAGGAGACAAATGGATGTTTTTGGAAAGGCAGGTCCAGCTGAGGAATGTATTTGCAATGACAATCAATTCAATAGAAGAAATTACGGTACGTCATAAAATAATAAATTACGATGTGGTGAGTGTTTCCAGTGTGTAGCAGGGATGGCGGTAATAGCTGCATCAGTTACGTAAATATCATTTGTAATCTAAGGAGTAATGCTTTCACCATCGCAACATACTGTATGTTTATAATTCCCCTTTGTCGACAGGGAGGCAAATAATGCTACAGATGGTAACAGTTGTTATTTGCGTGTTGGAAAAGACAACGGTAGAGCAGAGAAAGCAGAAAACATCACAGAAGAGTAGACCCTGTTGTTACCATCAACTTTGGTTCACTTTGGTATTGTTGGCTGTTTCTATAAGCAACAGTTAGCAACCCTTTTAGCACCTTTTTGTTAGGGCATACGGTGTTGGGGGAAGGGTTTGATGATGTTATTGTCTAAATTGTATCGTCCAATGATTATGTAATTTATGGATGCAGTGGAAGGCAAAAAGTGAGCAGAAAAATATGAAAAGCAAAACAACTATTTTTAGAAATACACATTAACTTTCTTTTGTTGCTTATTTTTGTCTCTTTTTTTATGTCAGAGGCAAGACAGATATATGCATGGGGGAGAGGGCGAAAGACCAGCTGAAAAAGTCATTCGCTTACTTATGTGTATAAATAGAGTCGTGGTCAAAAGTTTACATACACATGTAAAGAACATAATGTCATGGCTGTCTTGAGTTTCCAATAATTTCTACAACTCTTATTTTTTTGTGATAGAGTGATTGGAGCACATACTTGTGTGTCACAAAAAACGTTCATGAAGTTTGGTTCTTTTATGAATTTATTACGGGTCTACAGAAAATGTGACCAAATCTGCTGGGTCAAAAGTATACATACAGCAATGTTAATATTTGCTTACATGTCCCTTGGCAAGTTTCACTGCAATAAGGCGCTTTTGGTAGCCATTCACAAGCTTCTGGCAAGCTTCTGGTTGAATTTTTGACCACTCCTCTTGACAAAATTGGTGCAGTTCAGCTAAATGTGTTGGTTTTCTGCAGAGGTGTGGACTCGAGTCACATGACTTGGACTCGAGTCAGACTCGAGTCATGAATTTGATGACTTTAGACTCGACTTGACAAAATGTAAAAAGACTTGCAACTCGACTTAGACTTTAACATCAATGACTTGTGACTTCACTTGGACTTGAGCCTTTTGAATTGACATGACTTGACATGACTTGCTACTTTCCCCAAAACCCAAAGATGAAAAAGTTATTCGGGAGCGCTCCATATTTTTCATTGTGTACTTGTCTATCAGCGTTGCGTGTGTCAGCTGGTGTGCTCTAGAGCACACCAGCTGTTGTACTGAGCTCAGTACAACAGCCAATCAAATTAGATCTACTTTGTTTTCATCACACAGCATTCATCCAATCAAATTGCAGGACAACCAACGAAGAAGACTTGTCCAAACCACACGCCAGTGAACAAAAAATGATACCTAAAATAATTTCGTTTGGGTATAAAAATTACGAGGTGGTCAACACAAAACGGTTTGCAGTATGCAACACATGCGGTTCGAAAATTACTGATGGAGAGGCAACAACTTCCAACTTCGTCCGGCATTTGAAGTTGCACAAAGAACGGTAAGTTTTGAATGTAAGATAACATTTATTGGCTAAGTAACGTGACTTTTATTTGCTGTGTAGTTAAATCAGTGAGGCTGTAAACTCACTGCTAACGTTATAACGTTATTGCAAACACGGGAATCTGTTGCAGTTCACTACCTTATTCATACTTTTTGTTCAGTGATTTTTTTTAAGCAGGGTTACGTTAGTCAATATATCACACGTAATGTTAGACGGCGGTCAGCAGCACCACGTATTTTAGCCACCTAAAAAAAGACAAAAATAGTAAAATAAAGGTAAAATAAATACTACGCCCCCATCGTGCACAAATGACTGACAGACTCTTGGCTAATTTGGTCTTTTGCAAATGCAATGCAGTATAGGGCCCTGACATATAAAAAGTACAACTTTTTTGTTATGTTCACGTATATGTCATGTTTTTTCAATGTTAACACTTTTGTACAAATAAGTACATTTGCACTTTATTTTTTAATGTGTTTGTTCTGTAAAGGAATGAGTTAATGTTTAAAATGACTGGTTAATAGTGCTATTATAAAGTGCAATGTCAGCACAATTTTCTTTCCTGCAATTTAAAATGCACTTGTTTTAATAAATAAATACAGCGTTTGAAAAGCATACACAATCTGTGTTAATATATTAGTCTGTGGTTAAAAGGACTCGAAACTCAAAATGCAGGACTTAGGACTTGACTTGAGACTTTCCAGTCTTGACTTTGGACTTGACTCGGGGCTTGCCTGTCTTGACTCGGGACTTGACTCGGACTTGAGGGCAAAGACTTGAGACTTACTTGTGACTTGCAAAACAATGACTTGGTCCCACCTCTGGTTTTCTGACATGGACTTGTTTTTTCAGCATTGTCCACATGTTTTAAGTCAGGACTTTGGGAAGGCCGTTCTGAAACCTTAATTCTAGCCTGATTTAGCCATTCCTTTACCACTTTTGATGTGTGTTTGGGGTCATTGTCCTGTTGGAACACCCAACTGCACCCAAGACCCAAACTCCGGGCTGATGATTTTAGGTTGTCCTGAAGAATTTGGAGGTAATCCTCCTTTTTCATTGTCCTTTTTAAAGCACCAGTTCCATTGGCAGCAAAACAGGGCCAGAGCATAATACTACCACCACCATGCTTGACGGTAGGTATGGTGTTCCTGGGATTAAAGGCCTCACCTTTTCTCCTCCAGACATATTGCTGGGTATTGTGGCCAAACAGCTATTATCTTTGTCCATGTTATGTCAGAGGTTGGGTGTTGGGCGCAGTTGGGTTTTCCAACAGGAACAACAGCTTGCCAGAAGCTTGTGAATGGCTACCAAAAGCGCCTAATTGTAGTGAAACTTGCCAAGGGACATGCAGCCAAATATTAACATTGCTGTATGTATACTTTTGACCCAGCAGATTTGGTCACATTTTCAGTAGACCCATAATAAATTCATAAAAGAACCAAACTTCATGAATGTTTTTTGTTACAAAGAAGTACGTTCTCCAATCACTCTATCACAAAAAATAAGAGTTGTAGAAATTATTGGAAACTCAAGACAGCCATGACATTATGTCCTTAACAAGTGTATGTAAACTTTTGACCATGACTGTATATATATATATATATATATATATATATATATATATATATATATATATATATATATATATATATATATATATATATATATATATATATATATATATATATTTATTTATTAGGGCTGCAACAACAATCGATTAAATCGATTAAAATCGATTATAAAAATCGTTGGCGATTAATTTTGTCATCGATTCGTTGGCTCTATGCTATGCGCATGCGCAGAGGCTCCTTTTTTTATTTTATTTTTTTATAAACCTTTATTTATAACTGCAACATTTACAAACAGCTGAGAAACAATACATTTTTTTCAATAAAATACTGGAAAGGATAGAAATGTAGTTTGTCTCTTTTATCCGATGATTAATCGAAGTAATAATCAACAGATTAATCGATTATCAAATTAGTTGTTAGTTGCAGCCCTTATATATATATATATATATATATATATATATATATATATATATATATATATATATATATATATATATATATATATATATATAGTTGGCAACACTAATCTCTTCTGCTAAGTCATTTTATTCTCTGGCAGACCAGGTACTTATTGGGAGTCATAAAGCAGAGTTACGGTCCCATCTACTGTACAGAGCTGGAACGACAAACTGCACAAAAGGGGTAGTTTGCAACCTTTACGCGGATGCCTAGAGGGCGCTGATTTTTGCAATGTGTTCCACACGTAGTAACGTGACTTCGCCTGTATATAAAACATACATTAGCTTTGTGTGGTCAGCTACTGATAGCGATTTAGCAAAAATTAGCTACTATCGTTAGCTATTATTGTATTACTCTATCATAACAACAACATTACTGCAAATTGTTAGTTGCTTCTCTTGGACTGCTTTTGTTTATGTATGACAAGCATGAATGCCAGACCAATTCTTCGGACGGCCGAACAATTTTTTTTTAATAATAATTAGTAATTGTAAAAATATAGAAACTTTAAAATAAATATGTTCGGCTAAATTTTGAATGTTAACATAGGCTAGCTGATGGTGTTCTTGTTATATTTTTGGTTTTAAAATGTTTTGACTTTGAGTAAGTTGCAAACAGCCGCTTTAGCATTCCCTGAGTGACATAGAACAGGTAGCGCCAAATCTATTTGTGTCAAGCTGCCACTAATACATAAATGTATGAGAAACACGGCATGGATCAGTGCTTCTCAAATATTTCCTGTTGCGCCCCCCCCCCTAGCAAGAAGAAAATATTTTGTGCCCCCCCTCTCTTCACTGTGACTATAATTAGTATAATTTGTCTATAAAATTGTTCTAACTATACCTCTGCATCACATTGTAAGCCTATTAACATTAAAGGAAACAACACACCGGTCTCCCACCGTGGTTACAGTGAAGCCAAGTGCTACATACGCTTCATCATATTCTTGTACGACAAAAAAAGTATGTTCCCTGAGGTCACACGCCCCCCCCTCGGCACCACACCGCGCCCCCCTCAGGGGGGCCCGCCCAACTTCTTGAGAAGGACTGGCATAGATGCTCACACTGAGTGGTGCACTCCATCCCGTGGTATTCAGAAATACCAGATTAAAAAATAAATAAATACAATTATATTAGAGACACCCACATAAAACAAAAACATACGCATTAGCCAAATATTTGCTGAAACTGTATTAAAATTCAATCTGTTCATCTTGCCTCGTACGTGGAGGACAAGTCACATATTCAAAGCTAAACTGTACTAGCAAGTAGAGGTAGCAAAATATTTGATTTGTTTGGTACTTTGTGTAAAAAGCTGTTGAATTCCTTGGCGCCATGTTATGATGTCACACTATTTACACCAGAGGTCCCCAAACTTTTTGACTCGGGGGCCGCATTGGGTTAAAAAAAATTGGTCGGGGCCAGGCTATATATATATATATATAAATATATATATATACATATATATATAATATATATATATGTATATGTATATATATATATATATAATATATATATATGTATATATACATTGTCTTTATAATCTGTTTTGTCAATTAACATTGATGTTCATCAACATTTAACATTGTCACGTTATCGATGGGAAAATTAATTTTTAGACAATATGATTTGCCTGAGCGGCTAGGAGACACCAAGAGTAACAAGCGGTAGACAATGGATTAGAAAAGAATGATTAAAAAAATAAAAATAAATTCTTTTTTTTTTAACTTGGGACTTCCTGTGGGCCGGATTTTGGATGCTGCGGGGCCGGAGTTTGGGGACCCCTGATTTACACAGCGGACGCAGCTAACGTCAACCCGCCTCTCACTGGAAACACAAACCATACAGCGGCAAACTGAAGTAGACCGCTTGAAATGTTTTTTTACGCAGATGACAATTGCCCTCTGCAGGTACCCCTAATGACTCAGAACAAAATAAGTGGTGAAGTATAAAGCAGTCCCTCCATGATTTCACAATGTTGCAATCGTGCCAATTCACGCAACTTCAACCAGGCCCTGCAAATTATACTTTGTCCAAATACTCTGTTACCCTCATATTTTGGCCAAGCGGCGTCATTTTCGCCAATCGAATTTGTCTCTCAGCAGCGCTGTAACACACGCGACAACTGTCCGATCAAAACTTTTTTGTGTGTAGACGAATTGGGAACAAAAACGTGTAACAATATAACAACTCTTTATTGATCAAACGACACAATTGTCGTCCTTGTGCGTAGCTCAGACTAACTTTGTGTTTCTGTCTACAGCGCTGAGCCTTCTCGGTAACTTTAACTTTAAACTTTAATGTAGTACATACACATTTACTTCCTAGTTTACAGGTACATGTATTTATATATTTATTTAACATCTATCTAGCCAGAGTAAGAAAATCAATAACATATTTTTATTTTCAATGCTGACCCAACAAAGAGACAGCATGTACATGTTAGAGATGTTGAAGTGTGATGATGACATCATCAATCACTCAACAGTTCACAAGTGCTCTTAAGGTGCTGGGGTAAATGTGTTAGAACTAGGCATGTAACGGTATTATAAATACCACAGTATTTAGGTTTCAAAGTCTTCTCAATAATAACAAAAACTTGATGAGTGTCATTTTTTTCTGGTAATTAAGCGTTGACCAGGTCTGTATTTAAACTACATCTCCCAGAATCCTCTGCACAGCGCGGGAACGGCAAGGTGGGGGCGTTGAACGCCGTAAGCAGGAAGTGAAGTGTGTTCGCACTGGTCGTAGATAAAAATAATTGTTTTTTGGACATTAAATCTGTCAATAACTGATTGAGTTATGTTGCTAACAAACAGACAAACAAGCCCAGGCCAACACATAACATCTTTGGCGGAGGTAAGAAAGTCTACGTTCTGCCAAGTGAAGCGCGCCACATTTGTTTCAAGCGTTTCCATAGCGACACAGAGCCAGCCGGACTCGTCGCACCGCAACGCAGGAAATAAGAGTAAACTAAAAAGCTACTTGATACATCAATCTATTTTTCTACCGCTTGTCTCTCGATGTCGCGGGGGTGCTGGAACCTATTCAATCTGCACTCGGGTGGAAAGCAGGTCTGGACAAGTCGCCACCTCATAAACCATCACACAGAGAAGATATTTTAGTTCACTTTTCTGAGAAACAACATTTTCCACATTGATACAAACTGTAGAAGACACTGCTTCTCATAATGTAAAAAGTTGAAAGACACTAAACTATGTTCTTTTTACACTTGTTACACTGGATAAATACATTGTTACCTTAAAGTCATCAACTGTAAGTTATTCTTTTTAATAGTTGCTTCAAACAGTAGATGTTCCTGCACAATTATTTGCACTTAGAAACACTTGTTTATAGTAATAAAATATGATTAGAACGTTTTAACATTAGGTTTGTGTTCAATTACTTTATCTACTCCGGCTTCCTCCCACCTCCAAAGACATGCACCTGGGGATAGGTTGATTGGCAACACTAAATTGGCCCTAGTGTGTGAATGTGAGTGTGAATGTTGTCTGTCTATCTGTGTTGGCCCTATGATGAGGTGGCGACTTGTCCAGGGTGTACCTCGCCTTTCATCCAAATGCAGCTGAGATAGGCTTCAGCACCCTGCCGCGAGCCCGAAAGGGACAATCGGTAGAAAATGGATGGATGCATGGAAACATTCCTGATACTATGGCATTTTTGGACATATCTCGCAATAATATCGCACCGTGGCCTTAATATCGTGATAATATTTGATACCGTTACATCCCTAGTTAGAACATAAATGAATGTTCAAAATGGACAAACATTTTCAAGCGTAAAATAAACACGGAGAATGTCTGCAACTTGTGAATGACAGAGCAGACAACAGACATTAAGGAAGCCTTTTGTGATGTTTCTTTCTGTAAATATTATTCATTATTACTATGATTAGTTTTTATCAGTCAACAGTACAGTGTTACATGGAACACCTAAAACATTGGTAACACATTCATAAAATCACAAAAATGTATTGATTTAAAAAAATGTAGCCACTGCGACACTTTCGGAAAAAGCTTCTGTGAACTCAGGCTTTTTAGGTAGCAACAATCACTAAAAAAAAGCCAGCAAAATCCTGGAGGGACTGATAAGGACATATAGTTGTGGTTGATCAGTTCAATTGATTCATAAGCGAACTCCCTACTGGAGCCCTTATAAAGTGGGCTAGTTGCTAACAAAAGGTACATTTGGGGCGACTTTGGTCTGTCAAACATGTTTTCTTTTAGATTGTGCAGAGCGTTGTTGAGAAAGAGATAGGAAAGTGAGCGGCACAGAGGATGAGCCGAGAGATCCTCTAGCTCTAAAAAAAACAACTGTTTTGTTTGGTTTGATTGCCTGAAAGCATCGAGAGGGAACAAAAGATAAACAGAACACATTCCCACATTTATCCACACTGAAAACACTCGCTCTCCCACACAAGCAAGCTTGCCCAAACTGTCCATTAGCTGCTTGGATACAGCCGAGGTCTAGTGTTCCACCCCTGGAAGAACCTCCAGAACCCCCTGAGCCAGTGGCTTACAAACATGGTTGGTGTGCTAAGATGCTTTTGGGGGGGAAATGCCAGCGATCAGATCAGGGCGCTGACAAATCATATCAGGCGGCGCGTGAAAGAAGTATTTCATTGTAACATCTTCATAAGTTACAGTAAAGGGCTCTGTGCGTCACTTTCTCTAAAACCTTACGTCAGCTGCAGGGTGACTGGATGAAGATGATGAATAATTCATGGCAAATCCTACTGCAGGTTCTTGAGGATGCGTCCGTAGCGGAAGTCGTAGACGTGGCGGCACAAGTACACCAGCTCCGGGTCTACGTCGGCGGGCACACAACGGTGGGAGGGTGGGGCGAAGTCCGGGCACGGGGGCACCGTGCTGGGGCGGCCGGGTGGGGCGCCTTCAGAACGCTGCTTTATCAAGGCACAATATCTAAAAACACACAACGCTCAGTTATGATATGTGGACAAAAGTTATATATAGTGGACATAATGCTCATGAAGGGCAATTTTATATGTAATGCAGAGCAGTGATTCAATTGCAAAATGTTTACATTTGAAATGTCCTCCTGAGAACCAGCATCCTCTGCAGTGGACATTTGATTATGGTCTATTTTCTTTTGTCAGGGTTACACGTTTAAATACACCAAACACAAATGTCCACTGCAGAGGACGCTGGTTCTTATTGTAGTTTTGTTAAAAAAATATTTGACTTAATTGTTTTGTACCTTTTGTGTGTTTAAAGAATATTTTTGCATGTTCCTATTATATTTTGATAAAACATAATGAGCACTTTATGTGTTTGAAAGACAAATATGTAACATTTGCAAACTTCTGCAATTTGCTTAGATACAATTGTTCCTCGTTTCGTGCGGTTAATTGGTTCCAGACCTGTTCGTTATAAGTGAATTCCTGCAACATATTTAAATAGAATATTTTCATAGTTAAAACATAAAAAAACTGTTGGCGACCTTCTAAATACGTTTTTTTTAACATTACTGATTTACCTCAAGACATGTTATATAACACTCCTATAATCACTTTTACACTTATTTTACCTAATATAGTAGACATAATAGAAAATAAGACATACCATGCTGTAATAAATATAAGACATTCTGTTAAGTAATACAGACACACACACACTGAAAGGGGAACTGCACTTTTTTTTTTTTTTGCCCATCATTCACTATTATGTAAGACAAGAAGACAGTAATGCATTCTAACTCGTAAATGAAGCCTGCTTACAATGAAGTCAAAATTCCCAAAAAAGTGCATTTTCCCTTTGCACTTTTTTTTGGAATTGTGTCTATTATTTACAAACAATCCTTATGTGATGAGACAAGAACACATATGCTTTTCTTTTTTTTTGTTAATGAATTGTAACTCGTAAAAACGCTAGCAAAATTTAGCTAACAACGGAGGTAACGGGATTTGGTCTATTCCGCCTATAAAGCACTCTAAAAAAACCTCCAAAAACCTCCATCAACATGCTTTGAGTAAATATGTAATGTAGTTATAGACAAATTCATAATTAAATGTGATATTTATGTATTTTGCTCATGTTAAGCATACAGCAGCGCATAATTTCACAAACGCATCACAACGTTGGCCATTTCCTACACCAACAATTATTAGTAATCATGACAGACTTCATGGGAGCCAACAAAGACTACTTTGGGGCAAATGATGATCCAGAACCTTAGATTTTTGGTAGGAGAATAACCTTCAAGTTTTTGATGCTGGATGATAAGCAGATCCAGCAAGTAGCGCTATTGTTTAGTGCTGAACAAGAAATACAACTACAAACATAAAAAATCAATCACGGACTGTATAATGTCTGCTCTCACTTGGATGTCGACTGATGGGATGTTTATCTTTCTGTTTAGATCTGGGGTGTCCAAACTACGGCCCACGGGCCAAGTGCGGCCCACCAGCGTCTTCAGTTTGGCCCGCAAAACGTCATGAGTTAAAATAAGGAATCTTACCCGCAGGGAGATTGCATTCATTTCAAAAGGCTGCCTTTGTTGCTTGCATTTTGTGAGTAACTCTGGTCAATGTCCTTAAATCATGCTCTACATGCATTTACTGATATGACCCAATGCAAACCACCTTCCCTAGTCATGGTGCAAAAAAAAAGAGAAAATAAAACCAACACAAAATGTCAATAGACATGGTCACGCATAACACAACCTGCTCACTCAACTTTTTGGATATTATAGAAAATGCCCATGCACCATAAAACATCTAAAATTACACCCATTTAAATCCATTACAAAGCAAGATGGGAAAAATGCAAAACACTCACCACACCTTTCCATGTTTGGCACATTTTAACTGCTTGATATTTCGGATTGATTACAAAACTGTAAGGAGGAAGTAAACAAGGTAGGAGTGGAACTTTCACATACTCTTAATATCCAATGTTATTAACTATATATACAAACCCTGTTTCCATATGAGTTGGGAAATTGTGTTAGATGTAAATATAAACGGAATACAATGATTTGCAAATCCTTTTCAACCCATATTCAATTGAATGCACTACAAAGACAAGATATTTGATGTTCAAACTCATAAACAAAATTTTTTTTTTGCAAATAATAATTAACTTAGAATTTCATGGGTGCAACACGTGCCAAAGTAGTTGGGAAAGGGCATGTTCACCACTGTGTTACATGGCCTTTCCTTTTAACAACACTCAGTAAACGTTTGGGAACTGAGGAGACACATTTTTTAAGCTTCTCAGGTGGAATTCTTTCCCATTCTTGCTTGATGTACAGCTTAAGTTGTTCAACAGTCCGAGGGTCTGCGTTGTGGTATTTTAGGCTTAATAATGCGCCACACATTTTCAACGGGAGACAGGTCTGGACTACAGGCAGGCCAGTCTAGTACCTGCACTCTTTTACTATGAAGCCGTGTTGATGTAACACGTGGCTTGGCATTGTCTTGCTGAAATAAGCAGGGCCGTCCATAGTAACGTTGCTTGGATGGCAACATATGTTGCTCCAAAACCTGTATGTACCTTTCAGCATTAATAGAGCCTTTACAGATGTGTAAGTTACCCATGTCTTGGGCACTAATACACCCCCACACCATCACAGATGCTGGCTTTTCAAATTTGCGCCTATAACAATCCGGATGGTTCTTTTCCTCTTTGGTCCGGAGGACACGACGTCCACAGTTTCCAAAAACAATTTGAAATGTGGACTCGTCAGACCACAGAACACTTTTCCACTTTGTATCAGTCCATCTTAGATGAGCTCAGGCCCAGCGAAGCCGACGGCGTTTCTGGGTGTTGTTGATAAACGGTTTTCGCCTTGAATAGGAGAGTTTTAACTTGCACTTACAGATGTAGCGACCAACTGTAGTTACTGACAGTGGGTTTCTGAAGTGTTCCTGAGCCCATGTGGTGATATCCTTTACACACTGATGTCGCTTGTTGATGCAGTACAGCCTGAGGGATCGAAGGTCACGGGCATAGCTGCTTACGTGCAGTGATTTCTCCAGATTCTCTGAACCCTTTGATGATATTACGGACCGTAGATGGTGAAATCCCTAAATTCCTTGCAATAGCTGCTTGAGAAAGGTTTTTCTTAAAACTGTTCAACAATTTGCTCACGCATTTGTTGACAAAGTGGTGACCCTCGCCGCATCCTTGTTTGTGAATGACTGAGCATTTCATGGAATCTACTTTTATAACCAATCATGGCACCCACCTGTTCCCAATTTGCCTGTTCACCTGTGGGATGTTCCAAATAAGTGTTTGATGAGCATTCCTCAACTTTATCAGTATTTATGGCCACCTTTCCAAACTTCTTTGTCACGTTTTTGCTGGCATCAAATTCTAAAGTTAATGATTATTTGCAAAAAAGTATTTTTTTATCAGTTTGAACATCAAATATGTTGTCTTTGTAGCATATTCAACTGAATATGGGTTGAAAATTATTTGCAAATCATTGTATTCCGTTTATATTTACATCTAACAATTTCCCAACTCATATGGAAACGGGGTGTATATATTATATATATATATATATATATATATATATATATATATATATATATATATATATATATATATATGTATATATATATATATATATATATATATATATATATATATATATATATATATATATATATATATATATATATATATATATATATATATATACATGCATACATACATATACATACATACCGGTGTGTATATATATATATATATATCAGTGACGTGCAGTCACTAGAGGCAGGTGAGGCCCTGGAAAGAATAAAAATGTAAAAAGAAAAAAAAAAAATTAAATTGTTATATGTATGCAGTGATTATACTATAAAGTTATTTTTCCATTTAACTTCACCAGTTTTAGATTATTTTTATTCAAAATCGCTGAATTTTCACATTTGCCGTTCAAATACTGAGAAGAGACGGTGCGGTGAACAGCAGCCAGTTGAGGCACGTCACTCAGTGCCTCAACATGGACGGACTCGGCTAACTGCTGGCCTGCTGTGCAGTGAGACTGTATTGCTATATGAATTATATTATACATTTCCATAGTTTAGTTAGCTGAGGTATATAATGTACAGTGTATTTTGTCAACAACTGTATGTGTGTAACGTATTTCTTGTGCTGAGCGATCATAAAACGGCTGCAAAAGACGCACTGGCTGAGGCTCCAGTAGCTCCGCCTCCTGCACCCCCGCCGTAGAATTGTTATATCAACTAAAGCCCACACTTAAACTTTCCACGTGCAAGATTGAATCTATTTAAAAAAAGTTATTTCATAAGAAGCCAAAAAGTGCAAAAACAATAATGTTCGTGTTGGAGGAGTTGTGAATGACTGCAGGGCCACAACATTAGGTACACCTGCAGACTGCAGGTGTACCTAATTCACAACTCCTCCAACATGAACATTATTGTTTTTGCACTTTTTGGCTTCTTATTAAATAACTTTTGTAACCTATTTTTATGGGCTTTCCTATTTGTGATGTTAAGTTCCTGTTATGCGCTGTTATACAGTATATGCCTTGAGCTCTTATTTTGAAGGCGCCAAGAAAGGAAGTGATGATATGTTGTAGTGGAGCGGAGGTTTTTGAAAGAAGGTAAATAAAGTGGTCCTCGTGTAAACTGGAGCCTCCGTGTTTGTTATTTTGTAGTTTCATACAGTATAGGCGACATTTATAAACCCTCGGTTACACTTTTTTAAAGAGATTCAATCTTGCACGTGGAAAGTTTAAGTGAGGGCTTTAGTTGATATAACACACCCGTCAGGGGGTTCATTAATCCAGCACAACAGCGGCGAATGGACTTTATTTATAAGTAAAGGTAAGACCATAATAACGTTTTTTTTATTAAATGTGCTTTTTTGTGTGCTACAGTTTGTATGTGTAAAGTTAAAGTTAAGTTAAAGTACCAATGATTGTCACACACACACTAGGTGTAATGAAATGTGTCCTCTGCATTTGATCCATCCCTTGATCACCCCCTGGGAGGTGAGGGGAGCAGTGGGGAGCAGTGGGCAGCAGCGGCGCCGCGCCCGGGAATAATTTTTGGTGATTTAACCCCCAATTCCAACCCTTGATGCTGAGTGCCAAGCAGGGAAGAATGCTGGTATGAGCTTTTAAACATAACCCGTTAACTGCTGCCAATCAAATGGTGAATAAGATACTCTTTAGGGTTCATATGTTTGTAAATCTGACTGTGATGAAGTCAGTGCCTCACCAGCCATGAACCTCACCGCACGTCACTGATATATATATATATATATATATATATATCTATATATATATATATATATATATATATATATATATATATATATATATATATATATATATATATATTATATTTTTTTCCCTTTTTCTCTCTGGCACTCATCGAGGGCAGGCGCTCCCCTTTCCTCTCCCTTATCTCTCCTGCTTGCTTCTTTGTCTTGTCTGAACTTTATTGTTGCCTCTTTTTACACTGCTCTCCAAATCTAAACAATGGAATTAATTAACTGGCTTCCCAACGAAATTGACAAGATCTTGGGTTTGGGGAAACCTGCCTGTCTTGACGGAGCGGACACACGACGGACTCTTGGTAGAACAATGAGTGCCAAGTGCCTGGCGACCCTTTGAGTCGAGGACGTTGAATCCCTATTCGGAATTATGACAACAGGACACCTGCTAATTGGAGTAAGCGTTGCTCTGGTTTGTCAGCCTTCATAGTACCTTAAAGCTGCCACAAATGATTGGAAGATGCGGGCAGAACTGTGGACACTTTGTGATTTGGATAACATCGGACCGTCTGCCCTGCAGGATGAATTTGAGGACCAGTAATAGACAATTAAGAGTTTTAATTGTTAATTTTATTTTCGTTCGCAAACAAATCATTCTAATTTGGATTGTTTCCCTGGCTTTGAGACTCTCCTGGAGGACAGTGCAGCGAAGACAACAAACTTCCTTCTTGTCTCTCATGGACATACACCTGTTGTTGTTGACTTTGGACTGACTGGCGGCTGCAAGAACACGAAGGTCGCGGAAGAGTGACACGCCGCAGGGTTAGAGACACGCCGCAGGGTTACACACACACATGCATCCACACACACATGCATCCACAAAAAATATACGCCACACACAAATACCCTACACCCCATCCCACGTCTTTGACCCTTGAATCCCTTAGGGGTGATGGACGGCTGGGCAGCGCTTGAATTGCAGCAGCCATCCTCCGTAGCCCCCACTCCCTCCCCTCTGTTGCAAGTCTTGAGTTGTATGTTGTAATATGTATATGTGCTTTGCTATAGAGTTTTTTTCCCCACTCCTGACTGGATTGTATTATTTTATTGCTCATCCTCCCCCAGCGTCTACCTTTTTCCCATCTTTTACGGGGCACCTTGTGGCGACCCATCAGCGTTCTTGTTTTGTAACCCTGTACACTGTTTGTTTGTCTAATCTTGAAAGGGTTTGTGCTGAAAACAAAATGTAATTGTACTTGTGCAATGACAATAAAGATCCATCATCTAATATATACATATATACATATATATATATATATATATATATATATATATATTTATATACATATTTTAAACATGAAATAACACCCACATAGTCACCTTTACAGTCCTTTAATCTAATATAATAATGCTGCTTGAGGCTGAGCCAATCAGTGGCCACAATACTGAACAGCGGGCTATAATTGGTTTGGTCTCATCTTGTCCCGAGTGTGTGAATGCGAGTGTGAATGCTTGTCTGATTATCTGTGTTGGCCCTGCGATGAGGTGGCGCCTTGTCAACACGAGTGCAGCTGGGATAGACTACAGCCCCCCGCAACCCAGAGAGGGACAAGCAGTAGAAAATGCATTGATGGCTGTAGTAATAATATTTTTAGTATTTTTATTATGCACTATCCCTAACAAATAAATAACACGAGTTTTATGCACCAATACATATAGTGCATCTGAAAAGTACTCACAGCGCTTCACTTTTTCCACATTTTGTTATGTTAAAGCATTATTCAAAAATGGAATAGTATTTTTTGTCCTCAAAATCCTACAGAAAATACTCCATAATGACAATGTGAAAATGTTTTTTTTTAATTTAGCAAATTTAATAAATATAAGAAAAATACAATCACATGTAAGTATTCACAGCCAATACTTTGTTTATGCACTTTTGGCAGCAATTACAGCCTCAAGTCTTTTGGAATATGATGCCACAAGCTTGGCACATCTACCGGTATCTTTGGGCAGTTTTACCCATTACTCTTTGCAGCACCTCTCAAGCTCCATCAGGTTGGATGGACAGTGTTGGTTTTCATCCAGGATGTCTCTGTACATTGCTGCATTCATCTTTCCCTCTATCCTGACTACTTTCCCTGTTCCTGCTGCTGAAAAACATCCCCACAGCATGATGCTGCCACCACCATGCTTCACTTTAGGAATGGTAATGCCCTGGTGATGAGCGGTGCCTGGTTTCCTTCAAACATGACGTCTGTCATTCAAGCCAAATAGTTCTATATTTGTCCTTCTCATGATCTGAGAGTCTTTCAGCTGCATTTTGGCAAACTTTTACAAAGGAATGGCTTCCGTCTGGACACTATACCTTACAGGTCTGATTGGTGGATTGCTGCAAAAATGGTTGTTGTGCTGGAAAGTTCTCCTTTCTCCACAGAGGAATGCTGTAGGTCTGACAGAGTGACCATTGGGTTCTTGGTCATCTCCCTGACGGGACTAAGATGAATGTAGCAATGTACAGCGACATCCTGAATGAAAACCAAATCTTCCCATCCAACCTGATGGCGATTGGAGGTGCTGCAAAGAAGAATGGGCGAAACTCCCCCAAAGATAGGTGTGCCAAGCTTGTGGCATCGTATTCATAAAGACTCAAGGCTGTAATTGCTGACAATGGTGCATCAACAAAGTATTGAGCAAAGACTGTGAATACTTATGTACACATGACTTTTTTATTTTTAGTAAATTTAATATATTAAAAAAAAAAACATTCACATTGTTATTGTGGGGTATTGAATTATGAGGACACAAATTAATTGATTCCATTTTGGAATAAGGCTGTAACATAAATTGTGGAAAAAGTAAAGCGTTGTAAATACTTTCTGGATGCACTGTAGTTTTGACACTTTGGGGAAGTAAAAAGAACATGTGACAGTGACTTTACTTACAATTATCCAAAATGTATTACCAGGGTAAATAAGTAATCAAGAAGTTCTATTTCTTGAGGCATGTCTACTAATACTTGAATACTTTTGTCAAGTGTCACTCACCGACAATACTGGGCTAGAGGCAGGACGTAGCATCTGTCTTCTATGCAGGCCACGCTGTTCTCGTCCTGATGTCGAGAGGCAAAGATCTCGTTCTAAAAACGACAAAGACCTCGTATAATTTTAGGACAAGAAAGCAGAGAGCACTACTTGTGACCATGAGAGGAGAGTAGCCATCTTGTTGTGTTTGTGTGACAGATAACATCAGTGCAGTTGTCTGCAGGCAACCAGATAATAATAACGTGGTTGGCAGGAGAGGACCATCACAGACGCATACTGTAGCTTTAGAACGCAGAGCGGTTTGTGGCATCGCTGATGTTGTGGGTGTAGATTTGTTGTAGTAATAAATAATCTCACCTCACAGTGCATGCTGGGATCTCGGCCTCCCTGGGTGTGCTCAGGTCGGTAGTACCAGAAAAGACTCATCATCAGCTCCCCTGAAGCGGCGCATAAACACACGAATGAGCGCCACCAGCCTTGACCCTGCATCCATCAATCATGCTGTCTTGTCCTCATGTACTGTACCTGTTTTGGGATCCTCCCACAGCGCTGATATCTTGGCCACATACGGCAGGGATTTCTTCCTTGGGCCCGATCGCAGCAGCACCGTGTCTCTAACGCGTATCACTTCGCCTTCCCTTTCGACTCCTTCGTAGCACAGCCGGAGCGCTGTCTCATCTTCCCCCTGACACACAAATAGAGTCCTCCTTATACACAGCCAAAAGAAAACCGTCACACAATTATCTGTGCTCGCCCCAGGAGATGATTTTTTTTCTGGCAAGCAGCCTTGAGAATAAATCTACCCTCAGAGAGATGACCCCGCCGCTCTGTAATCTCTCATCTTCAGCACTCACCACGATGAAAATGTCCTTCTCTGCGGGGATTCCAACAGACCGCCAGCCGTTGGTGGCACGTCTGCGGACCACTTTCTTTTGTTTGCAGGGGCTCGGTGGAGACGGGGGCCGTTGCTGGAGTGTAGGGGGGACACTGTCTAAGGAGGCCTTCGTGCCTTGCGGGCGGTCTGTGGCTGCTTTTAGCCTGGCCCGGGGCTGCTGCTCCTGGCCCAACAGCGGAGTCAGCAGGTGAGGATTCGTCTGGGTGGAAGTGGGCACGCTGGATAAAGGGCAGCTGGAGATAGGCGGGGGGACCAGAAGAGAGGGACTGTGGTCACCCTGAGAGGAGGAAAAAGTCTCTGGAAAGAAGAAAGCGACAATGTCACACCTGAAAGAAGTAACTTTTGAGACTAGCAGCCAACAGCGTGACTATCCGAAGAACGCCTTAATAAAATGGCTCTAGTAACTAAAGGTTGTGGGTGGCTTGTCATTGTTGTTGTTATGATAGGTTTCTGTGTAAAGTCTTATCAGGCATGATCGGAATCTGAGCCCTTAGCTATAGTAGATACAATTTGGGAGATCATACGATACAAAACCTCTTAAGAGATGTTCACGCTTGCAACAAATTAGCGTAACAATTAGGTAAGTGGCCCCCAGGGAAGAATTTTCCAGAATGTTATTTTTCACAAACCTGTCTTGATGCCATGCGAGCATCCAGTGCATCCTGCGCTGAACGAGCATCCCCTGCTATTGACGGGGGCGACGGTCCTGCAGGCGTAGCCGCCAATCCCGCAGGCTTCGCCGTAACAAGGCGAGCCCACCGAGTTGCAGTATGCCGGGTGGGGCACTGGCGAGGCGTGTGTCACTTGAGGACCCGGTGGCTTGGAGCCAATTGTCCGATTAGGGCACAAGCCGGGTGGGGCAAAGCTCAGAGGTCTGGAGGTGAGTGGTGGCAGCGGAGATGTTCCAGTTTGCGGCAGGTGCGGGGCGATGTGGACGTAGTAGCAGAGGCAGGGGTGGTGGCTGAGGGTCAGGGCCGGGTGGGAGTGGGTAAGTGACGAAGAGGTGACAAGGCACTCACGCTTCACGGGGGTCACAGCCGAGCTGATGGACTGATCACCTGACTCTGCAAAGGGCTGCTGGCTTAAGAAGAAGGCCAAGCGGTGGCAGTACTCCACGGAGCCCTCAGGGGGGCAGCAGTAGCAGGGGTTCAGTTCTGTTTCCAGCTGCTCTTCCTTCACATTCTTCAGTGTGTAGTCTAACATGCTGCGTGACTGGTAGCCCGGTTTGGCGACACTACTGGATTCCCACTCCACCTTGGGCTCAAAGTCGGCCTTCTTGCAAGCTGAGCAGCTACAGTGCATGGGGGACATCTTCACCAGACCTCCTTTTTGTTTCTGTGAGTGCCCTTTGTGTTTCACTCTAGAGGTCTGTTTCTGGATGGCAGCAGGGTTCTTGCCATCAGACGTGAGGGTAGTGCTGGGTGCGGCCTTAACTCGATGCTTCGTCACAGCAGACAAGCTAGTCAACTTCAGCAGGGCGGCGGCATTGAGACCAGCCAGTCGTCTCGGTGTTGGCGTATCCAGAATCTCCAAACTCAACCCCTGACTCTTGTGTCCTCTGGAGGTTTTTTTCTTGACCTTCTTGGATATTGAACACAAGGAGGTTTTAGAGACGTTTCGTTGCGAGGTCTTAAGAGCTGCTGCGGTGGCGGTTCTGGACTCTGGATGCTCATCCGTGGTATGCGCTCCATTCGTGGGCTCTTCCTGTCTTTTAGCCTGTTTGGCTGGCGGCTGGAGGTCAGTGGCTCTTTCCAGGAGCAGGCTGTTCACTGCCTCGGCGTTGAGGGAGGCGAGGCGGCGCTTGCGTGGTTGCAAGACGTGTACTAAGTCACTCAGCTTTGATTTTACTTTTGACGTTGATTTGGTCTTCGTACTTGCACCGATCCCGCTCTTCCTGGTCTTGTCCTTGTCTGACACTACAGCTTTTTTTCCTCTGCGGATGTTTTCCTCCAACCTTGTGAGGAGAACATGGCAGCTGAGCCCGTCCCCAACCCTCCCCCGAAGAGGATACAACTTCCTGTCCCGTTTCTTCTCGCAGCCTGGTTTTTGGGTTTGATTGGACCTTTCCGCATCTTTCTTGTCCTTCTTCACCTTCCTTCGATAGACGACCTCACTTATCTTCTTCGTTCGGCCGAAGCGGAGTGAGCGCTCCAGCTGGTCGACGCCCATAGCGCCACCATGCGACCACGGAGGGCTGCGGTCCCAGCGTTGGTTGGAACCTTTCTGCTTGATGTGGGTCATCACATGCTTTATGACTGGGCCTGGAGGTGAGAAGCAGATGGAAAGTAGAGAAAATATAAAATAACATTTCTGTAGAAATTGCATGTGAATGCTGAAACGCCAAAGACGAGTTGAAATACTAACATTTAGCACATTAGCCAGATAGTGCCTAGTACCTGCAAAATGAGCAAAAACAAATTCGGAAATATATTTTGGGGGGGAAATTGAAGCACGTGTGTCAATATTGGACTGAACATTTTGAAAGTGGGATGGTCTTAATTGGATAAAAAATGTGGAAAAATAAGGTAAAAGAGAAAAAGGCCGGAATAATAACTACAAAATGTGAATGCTGAAAAGCCGAACTGAAATACTAACAGTTAGCAAGCTGGTTAGATGGTCAAGATATCAAGTAACCTAAATACGACTGTTAGGCGCTTACCTGCAAAATGAGTTAAAAAAGCTGGCATGTTAATGTTAGCATGCTAATATTAACACTTACCATGCGCCAAGTACAAAAATATATGACTCTAAAGTGTATACCTATAAAATTAGCTAACACAGTTAGCACACTGACATTGGTATGCTTTGAATAACTGTGACTCTCAGGTGTATACCTGTAAAATATATGTTTTTAAAGTTAACATTAGCATGCTAGTTGCTTGCTTGCATGCTAAAATGAGCAAGAAGCATTTTGACTTGAGAGTGGTTGGAATTGGTCGAGAAATTAGGAAGTATTAACACTTTTCAATAGAGAATAAGTGATATGGAAAACCGGGAATTTTTTGGATGTTAAAAATAGATGGCCTCGATTTCCTGATTAAGTTAAATATTTTGAAGGTGGAAAGTATAGTTAAACAATGTGGAAGTAATTAAAAAAGGGTGGCAAAAGTATTGAAAAGTGGGAATTCCAGAAATTTTTGGAACTTGGAAAATTGTTGGTTTGAATGTTCAGGATGAGTGGAATATGTTAATAATTTGAATCGATTGGGAAATTTGGAAGTTAAAAAAAAAAAGCCCATTCATTTTAAATAGGAAAATAACCTCGGAAAATGTGGAATTCCTTGGTAATGTGGGAAGTTAAGGAAAATTTAAAAAAAATGGTAGCACTGTGGGTCATAAATGAGCTGAACATAAATGGTTTTAATTTGATGAAAAATGTGGGAGAAAAAAGTCTGAGTAATAATTTGAATACTGAATGAGGAGCAACTGCATTACTTTGAGCAGTTGTTGGCCACCCTGAAGACTACAGTGGATCCAGACCGTGTGTGCACCTTGGTCAAAGGATCTGGAAATAAACATTTTATGTTCTTGGTAGTTGGACACTGCAGAAAAACAATGAAGCAAGGGGAGAACGTGCAAACTCCACTAAGAACAACTTTGAAGGCAAATGTTTGGCGCGCTCTGAGCTCAAATTGAGCCGGAGTCCTTCTTGCTGTAAGATGAAAAAGTAGTTAAATCTAAGTTACTTCATGGCTTTTAATGAAAAGGCTCCTATTTAACCACAAAATGCTAGAATATGCTGGCACCAGGCCAAACAGGCCTGATGAGCGTTGACAGTCGGCAAGCGCTAACAGCCATTCAAGGCGTCGAGTAGGGACTATTAAGATTATCTAACAGCTTTTCTCTCCCCTGACTGTAAAACACACACACTGAAAGCGCCAAGGCTGCTATAGTACATTACAAGCAGATCCAAAGAGACACGCAAACACAACACAGAGGTGTGCGACTCAAGCCTCTCATTCACATTTATTTGGAAAAAAAACCAAATAAAACATCTGACTTATCAATTAGATTTTAATAACAAGCTGAGTTGACACGCTTCATTCTTTATTTATTTATTCCACCGCATGAACACTAAAACTTGCTTAAGCCTCAAAAAGGAGTATGTCAAACATCAATAAGTCAACAGACCGTAGTCATCATCACTTTTGTTTGTGTCAAAAAACTCAACAAAATGTGAGTTGTGGTAAAAATAATAATAAACGATTGAGTGCTTTAATCACTTTAATCACAGGGAATGACTCATCCTGAAATATTAACGCACACACACTATGGACTTAAGTTTTGGGACAAAGCTCTTCATCAATCAAGCAAGACAGGAGGTTAAACTGGTCCCAACTTACACAGCCTTCACAAAAAAAATTAAAATGTGGCTTCAACACCTACAGCTCCCAGCACTAAAAGATGAGCCTGTTTTGATGCTGAGATAAATGTTATGTTGTGATGTTGTATTTTATTTTTTATCATATTTTATTTGTATTGTGTGCTTTTTTCTTTTTCTCGCTCTTTCTTTTAAATTGTAATTTTACTGCTTTTTTACATCATGGCCAGGGGACTACAGATGAAAACTAGCCTTCTGGCTAATTCTGTCTTTTTTAACCATGTTTAGTCATGTGTTTTTATAAAATTGCATTGTCCCCTTTGAAATAAACTAATCTAATCTAATTTAATTTTGGACAACTGGATGCGCCTATCTAACTTTGTGGAAGCAGGCAGTGGTCTTAAACGGGGGTCTGCAGAGGTACTGCAGGTGGTTATCAAACTTTTTTGTAATATATCATTGTATATATTTATATTTTTCACTCATTTCCATGTCTTGAAATCCATATTCATATTAATCCAACACACTGTAGTGAGGAGATAAATGGGCCATGGCAACAGGACGAGTAGCAGCGCACGTGGCGGAAGGAGACCGTTGCCTACGTGCGCCACACTGGACTGTGTGCTCAGTGCTTCCAGTTGGCTCACACTTGTACAAACACTTTGAGGAGATTACAGTCAGTGAAGTGAATTATAATGTTATTTTTTTGACTAATTTTACTGACTTCATTATGATCATCATAAAAGGTCAGAGAGGATAAAACAGCCATTAGTATTAGCCGTGAATGTGTTTGCAATTTCTTGACTATCGTAATCGACCCTCCTTAAAACTAAAGAGAATTGATGATAATGAAAGTTAGAGTGATCATTGATTCTGTGCTGTTGCAAGGTCTGGTAGAACAAGAGGTTATTCTTCCTGGCTAGCTTGGCCAATACTTTTAAGAAGGTAAATACACCTAAACAGGAGTTAATAAAAGTGGACACAACGACAAATCAGGGATGAAGTTAAGTAAATGAGGGCCCTTCTTATTGTATTATATCTATATGTCCTACATATAAATTTTTGTTAATATTCTGTTCAATGCACGCAGTGCTTTTATTGTGAATCTTGTGTACCGTATTTTTCGGAGTATAAGTCGCACCGGAGTATAAGCCGCACCTGCCGAAAATGCATAATAAAAAAGGAAAAAAACATATATAAGTCGCACTGGAGCCCGGCCAAACTATGAAAAAAACTGCGACATATAGTCCGAAAAATACGGCAGTTGGATTTGGTGCGCTTGACGAATGTAATGTGAGACGCAGGGATGTGCGGTCCGGGTACACAAGTGATGAAAAATAAAGAACGAATAATAAAACCATGAAATAAATATTAATATTTGTACATTAAACTATGTTATAGATGTATTTTCTCTATGATTACAATTGTTTTTTAACATAAAAACCTAACATTAGGCTTCTGGGTATTGTGCCGCTTCTCGTTCGGAAGAGGCTGAGGGCGTGGCTTATTGGCTGGTCTGCTTGTCATATTGTCGCCAAAATAAAGTTTGCAGATACATTTTTACACCATGAATTTCTAGTTTGTACACTGTAGAATCTACAGCCAGTTTAATGTGTTTAATGACATCATTATTTTTCATAAATGGACTCTAAATAGAGAAAAGAGGCACTGTAGGGCAGTGATATTCAACTGAAGTGTTTCGGGGGCCACATTTCCAGAAAGCTAAGGCCTGGGGGACGGACATCCCTTTACTACTAGTCTTATTTTGTATAGTACGGAGTACCAGCGTCCTCTACAGTAGACATTTGATTTTGGTCTATTTAATGTGTCAGAAAAAAAGAGACAAGCGGTAGAAAATGGATGGATGGATGGATGAACCTCTCTATGAAAGTTTGAAACAATTTGCACATAATAAAACATTGAATAGCAATAAAAGGAGCCCTGTTCTGAAAAGAGGTTGTGCCTAGAAGATAGTTCAATCATGCCCAGAGTCAATGTTAGTACATTGTGTATAAGTTATGGTCAAGAAGGTCGCAAATCGACAATTTTTGCTATCTGACCTTGCACAAGATACTGTTGTCATTGGCACTCCAGCCTTTCCGGTGAACCCTCACTTCCCATACTTGTCTTCTTTCTGGGTTGCAGGAAAAGCGATGCAAATGCTTTGCACAGTTTTTGGGAGTGGGTGCCCAACATGGCATGTTTACACTGCAGATAACTCTTCAATTAAAAGATAAGTTGAATGAGGAAGTGCAGTGCACACCATCACAAATAGCTCCAGCTCAAAGTTGGTACCCAACATGGCCCCCTGTAGTCACATAAGGGCTTTTGACCAATCATTTAGGAGATGGTCTGTAACCAAGTTGTCCATACTATCTCTATACATGGCTCTGAGCAGATGCATGTTGCTACCATGTTTTATTAGCGAGGAAGCCAACATCTTTTGTTTAGTTTTTTTTTTTTGTCAAATACAAAAATGTTGTTTTAATGTTCTGATCCAATAATTCTCTAAACCAGATTTTCAATCAAAACAGAGATGATCATACAAAGTACATTTTCATGGAGGATAGTTCATGTACGGTACTTCATATACAAACCCCGTTTCCATATGAGTTGTGTTAGATGTAAATATAAACGGAATACAATGATTTGCAAATCCTTTTCAACCCATATTCAATTGAATGCACTGCAAAGACAACATATTTGATGTTCAAACTCATAAACTTTATTTATTTTTTTGCAAATAATAATTAACTTAGAATTTCATGGCTGCAACACATGCCAAAGTAGTTGGGAAAGGGCATGTTCACCACTGTGTTACATCACCTTTTCTTTTAACAACACTCAATAAACGACTGGGAACTGAGGAAACTAATTGTTGAAGCTTTGAAAGTGAAATTCTTTCCCATTCTTGTTTTTTGTAGAGCTTCAGTCGTTCAACAGTCCGGGGTCTCCGCTGTCGTATTTTACGCTTCATAATGCGCCATACATTTTCGATGGGAGACAGGTCTAGACTGCAGACGGGCCAGGAAAGTACCCGCACTCTTTTTTTACGAAGCCACGCTGTTGTAACACGTGCTGAATGTGGCTTGGCATTGTCTTGCTGAAATAAGCAGGGGCGTCCATGAAAAAGACGGCGCTTAGATGGCAGCATATGTTGTTCCAAAACCTGTATGTACCTTTCAGCATTAATGGTGCCTTCACAGATGTGTAAGTTACCCATGCCTTGGGCACTAATGCACCCCCATACCATCACAGATGCTGGCTTTTGAACTTTGTGTCGAATAACAGTCTGGATGGTTCGCTTCCCCTTTGGTCCGGATGACACGATGTCAATTATTTCTAAAAACAATTTGAAATGTGGACTTGTCAGACCACAGAACACTTTTCCACTTTGCATCAGTCCATCTTAGATGATCTCGGGCCCAGAGAAGCCGGCGGCGTTTCTGGATGTTGTTGATAAATGGCTTTCGCTTTGCATAGTAGAGCTTTAACTTGCACTTACAGATGTAGCGACGAACTGTATTTAGTGACAGTGGTTTTCTGAAGTGTTCCTGAGCCCATGTGGTGATATTCTTTAGAGATTGATGTCGGTTTTTGATACAGTGCCGTCTGAGAGATCGAAGGTCACGGTCATTCAATGTTGGTTTCCGGCCATGCCGCTTACGTGGAGTGATTTCTCCAGATTCTCTGAACCTTTTGATGATATTATGGACCGTAGATGTTGAAATCCCTAAATTTCTTGCAATTGCACTTTGAGAAACGTTGTTCTTAAACTGTTAGACTATTTGCTCATGCAGTTGTGGACAAAGAGGTGTACCTCGCCCCATCCTTTCTTGTGAAAGACTGAGCATTTTTTGGGAAGCTGTTTTTATACCCAATCATGGCACCCACCTGTTCCCAATTAGCCTGCACACCTGTGGGATGTTCCAAATAAGTGTTTGATGAGCATTCCTCAACTTTATCAGTATTTATTGCCACCTTTCCCAACTTCTTTGTCACGTGTTGCTGGTCTTTAAATTCTAAAGTTAATGATTATTTGCAAAAAAAAAAAATGTTTATCAGTTTGAACATCAAATATGTTGTCTTTGTAGCATATTCATCTGAATATGAGTTGAAAATGATTTGCAAATCATTGTATTCCGTTTATATTTACATCTAACACAATTTCCCAACTCATATGGAAACGGGGTTTGTACAAATAGAGACTCCAAATGTTTTATTTATTTCATCAAAACAAATAAATGAGACCAAGAAACAATTGATACATTTTTTTACAAAGGGAAATTACTACCTCCTTTTTTATGTTATCATCTTAATGAGCAATCTGTATCAAAAGTTATTAGAGCATATGAATTTAGGAAAGAAAAAATCTTTGCTCACCAGCCATGACTGAGAGAGACAAAGTTGGATGTGAATAATCGTCTCAGAAAAATAGCTCACACGAAGAGTTCTCTTTTTTATTATTCTTTCATTTCATTCTGCTATTTAATAGTTTTGTCTATTTCAAATGTCCTTCATGTGTTCCGTGTACACTGTGACGGTCCTATGAGTTAATTTATGTATATTTTAAGTACAAGATCTGACAATATTACAATAAAAAAACTTGGCTTTCATCACTGTAGGAACGCAACTCGTTCCTTGTTGGAGAGACAAGCGAATATTGCACAAAAACAAGGTACCTTCAAAACACCATTTTAAAACATTCCATCTTTATTTCAGTTTGGGGGTCCTTGACCTGGAAAACATTTAAGACCCTTGCTTTAGTGTACAGTGATATCCCACTAATCTCTACATTCGACCTGTACAGTACTTCTAATGAGGTTTAGCACCAAGCTAATCAAGCCTACACATCAGCATGGCTAAACCACGTCACACAGGATTAACAAGCACACACTGACAGTTGTGACAGCGTGAACCCCCACGTCTCTACTTATAGATAATGAACCAACGGATGCACAACATTTAATGACACTGACGAGGAGGAAGATGCCTCACTTTGTTAAACATAACATCCCAATAATGCCAGTTTATATATCTAAATCAGCATCACCTTTTCATTTCAACCATCATAAACTATGATTTTAATAATATCAAACTGTCGCCAACAATTTAGCATTCTCAAGCATAAAAATAAGTCAGCCACTGCTAATAGGAAATACTAAAAGCAATTAGTCTTAAATGTAATGTCTCAAATGTAATGATGAATGACGAAAAATGTTTGCAAAGATTGTTCACCTTTGAGATGTGCCTCTTGTATCTCATTTGGTGAACATTGATTGATGTCATACAAGTATAAAAATAAATTAACCACTCCTCGTTATAAAAACACACAGGGCCTGATTTAGCAAGATCCAAATACCAACGCGTTAAACAGCGTGTGCAATCTATTAAATAGCGTATTAGTGGATGTGTTGTGTGCGATTCACTAAGACTGCGTGTGCAATTGAGAAGTAGTGCAGACCGCCTTATTTAAATGAGGATTTTGCATGTACTATATGGAGCATCACCACAGAGACACTCTCAGTTACTGCACATTCATGTTATCATGCTCCTTCCTACCTGTGGAGTTTTGCTGTTTTCAAATATGCAGGAGACATGTACTAATTCTTAGAAGCAGTCTTGCTGTGCATCTACATTAAAACCACTTTTTTTTTTTTTACCGCGCTGCACTTAATCTTGCTCAAGACAAAAAAAATGTGTACTTTGATACGTTTTTTACTATGCGAAATAAACGACTGTCATTAAAAAAAATATTTAATGACACCAAGACGCATTAATTGACTTTGTATTAGAAAGTCCTAAATCCTCTTGCAGCTACAAAATTATAAAATGATGCCGCTGAATAAACAATGTCTATTATTTTTTTACTTCTGACCGTCCAGAAAGTTGACAAACACACATTAGGACGGAGGATTCTCGTCTGTCAATCATATGTCTGTGCAGCATGAGCAATGATTTTCCATTTGTCAGTTTGCATGTTATTCTCACATGTGCTAAATAAAACACAAAATAGTGCTCACAAAATGGTGATGAGTGTTGATAAATCACATTGTGCGTCTAAATAATGATATTTGCATTTTCTCCTCCCAGTAGTGTGGCCGTTTTGATGATCAGCATATATCTTGCATATTAATGAACACAGACGCAAAATGGATCGCACGCCTTATTCTGCTTACTTAACAGACGCAATCCACTTTAAACACATTTAGTAGATCAGCTTTGCATGTGCTATCAAGTTTGCACATGTTTTAGTACACGCAAACCTTTAGTAAATTAGGACCACAGTCTTGAATGATGAATGACAAAACTGTATAAGACTGTTCACATTGCAGATTTTTTTTACGTTCTTAATTGTCATACTGGGGCAATTCGAAGAAACACACTATCCAAGTATCCATCCATCCATTTTGTAGTTGGTTCTAAACATGTCTTTATTATCAGACTGCCAAAAAATATGTTTCTCAGCTGTAGTTTGTATGGGCCGCAGCGGAACTTAGTTGTAATACACTTTTCCCCCACGTGTGGCAGTAATGACAATATCAAACAAACAGAGGTCTGGAGCTAAAGTCATAGAGAAAGTTCTGAAGCGCAAAAATGATGACTTAAGTGGTGAAGTTGTATTTTCATTTTCAATTTTATTTTATTAGTAATTTAGTTCGAATTGATTTATTTTAGAACTGCAGAATTGCATGTAAATGTCCCTTCTCTTGCACTATATTTGATTAATATTTATTTTTGTAATCAGCCTGACCTAAGCCTTGATAATAATCTTTGTGATTAACATATGCTTTCATATCATTTTACAAGGTTAAGCCCGGAAAACTTTAAGTAGGTTAAATATTATTATTGATTACGATTAAATTCAAGAGTAAGATTAATATTTAAGTGCAGTGGAAAAGTTGGGCCCCGAGGTTAAAAAGGTTAAGAACCCCTGAGCTAGACCATCGTAGAAGGAACGCCACTTAATTCTAAACTTAATTCTAACTGCTAATGTCGCAGACAATGCTATGCTAGGCAATGCTAAATGGAGACAAACTCTGATGATGGATGTCATCTTTGACATCAATAACACAACTCCATGACGTTGGTGAGCTTGGAATGACAAAAGCGGGGGAAACGTGGCAGGACACACAATGCTGACGACACAGTTATAGAGACATCAATGGACCACATGGTGCGAAGAACAGCAAACAATGCCAGTAAACTAGATCTTCAACTCTTTTATACAGGTATGTGACAACTTTGTGACTTTAAAGCAAACCATGGCAAAATGATTACTCGCATTAGTTACTGTGCATTACCTGTCACTACTGTTAAAATGAGTACTTTATTCAAATGATACAAGCACTGACAGAGAGCGAACTGTTCCACAAAAAACTAAAATACACACACTTTATGAAGCTTAAATAGAAAAAATGCTTGAAAGTAGGGCTGGGCGATATGGCCTTTTTTTAATATCTCGATATTTTTAGGCCATATCGGCATATTTTGCCTTAGTCTTGAATGAACACTTGATGCATATAATCACAGCAGTATGATGATACTATGTGTCTACATTAAAACATTATTGTTCATACTGCATTAATATATGTTCATTTTAAACTTTCATGCAGAGAGGGAAATCACAACTAAGTCAATTGACCAAAACTATTCATTAATTAAACAGTTATTAAACAGTGGCACAAACATTCATGTTATTTCAAAACAAAAAGTGCAAAATTGTCAGACATTTTAAAACAAGCTATTAGTGCACTTTTGTGCATGATGTCACTAAGATGACAAATCAAAACAACACTAAATTAAAGTGCACTTTTTGTACAGAACACCACTACAATAGTTTAAAACAAAGAAAGTGCACTTTTGTGCATGATGTCACACAAGATAGTTCAATAACTGTCAAATAAAAATGAGCTGCATAATAGGAAATCAAATAGTGTACGTCCTTCGCTATGTGGAAGGTTCCGGCGGACGTTATCTCCTTATGTCGTTTTTTTTTTTTTTCATACAGTGTTGATGTGGAAATGGTTTCCTCGGCATTTTGTTGGTGTGGCACCGAACGGAGATGTTGACATGCAGAGTTTGAAGCACTCTTCATTCTCTAGCAGGTGACTTTTCAAATGATGCTACAAATTAGCAGTAATGCTACTTTTTGTAGCAACGCTTTTGCTCCACACTTGACAAATGACGGTTGTCTGTTCGACATATTCCCACTTGAAGCCAAACCACCGCCAGACGATGGACCCCGTTCTGTTTTTCTTGGGAATTAATTCTTCCTTCATTTGTTACGAGATTCGCACCTTCTTTCTCTCGTATTACCACTCGCACCACAGCTAACGTTACCCATGCTGCTACCTCTCTGCTCAACGAGGGCGTATACGTATGTGACGTATGTAAGAAGGTGCGCTTGTTTATGGCTCTGTGAGAAGGAGAGACAAGAAAGAGTGAGAAGAGCCTGTAGTGTAATGCATGCAGCTAAAAGCAACTGCGTGAGAACGTATACTCGAATATCACGATATAGCCATTTTCTATATCGCACAGAGACAAACCCGCGATATATCGAGTATATCGATATATCGCCCAGCCTTACTTGAAAGACATTTATTGATATTGATATGTGGAACAAACAAATAATAACAGTAATTATGACCATAAGCTCATTTTACTTTTGTGTCAAAAAAATGTTTTGCAGGAAAAATAAACAAAGGTGCTTTCATGTAAACTTTATAGATGTCTTATCTTTTATACTATGACTAAAATTTAATTTTTTAACTAAATTTGAAAACTGCTTTCAAAATTAACACTTTTTTGCAGAACAATTTACGCCCGTAGTATCAGCACATGGAAGCCCAGTTCTAACTTTAAATAATTACCCAGAATGTGATGAAGTATGTCCCTGTGTGGCCGTGTTGTAGTTGCCAGGTGACGGTCATAGCTATGAAACTGGGAGGCTTCTCCGGGCTACGGGTGAGTATTGTAATCCACAGTGGAACACACTCAAGGTGACTATTTGGGTGAATTGACCGTAAGGGTATTATTTTATGTTCAGAGGGATCTGTTAAAAAAATATTTAGAAGGCCGTAAACAGTTCAAAATATGAAAACATTCATTTTATTTATAAAAGTTTGTCTACCATGGTTAGGTCTAGAAAATAATGTGTCGTGATAGATTAGGGACGACTTTACTTCTTTTTTTTTCCATTTTTGATTGCCATGCAAGTGTAAAAATAACTTCTGCTCATAGTCAAACCTAAAACCAATATAGCAGTCTTACATTAATGATGAATGACCAAAAGGTGTAAGATTGTCATACAAGTGTAAAAACAATTCAACCACTATTTAAAATGAAAGAAAGAAAATAAGTCTATGGAAATTTTGAAGAATTTCAAGATAATTTTTACAGGAATGGCTCATATTGTTTTAAAGTTTGGTATTAAAATGAAAAATAGCCATGACATTATTAAACACAGAAAAGAGTCAGCACTTCAATCCTATCATGCTTCTAGCTATTTCCATCCAGCTTGTTCCTGCACATTTCCACACATTTGCCAATATCTATTTGCTACACTAGCTACTAATATGTTTTTGTTGCAATTTACCAGGCTGCTGTTGAGCAGTGTGGAATATAATGTAAAATAATGTCATGTAAAGCGCTGTGGAGATTACATCTCGTGCCGTAGCGCTCTTGCCGCGCAGCAATTTGGCTCTATTAAACACAGTTCAGCCGACTGTTCCAGGAAGTGGATGAATGAGCCAGCATTAAACGCCTTGAAAACAGCAGGCGTGCTCTTGCCCAAAAGAGCTGCCGACATATCACACATACTTAGCTAGCAATCCTCAAAAAAAATAAACAACCACCAGCTACTGTTACTATAACACAAATAGTCCATTTTCGGTGTCCCTATACTCGTTTTTCACAGTATTGCCGGTGTTGTACCGAAATCTGTTACCCATCGGAATTTGTAACTCCAGGGGGCGATGTTCCCATGGCGTTTGTTTGATGGTTAAACGGCAAGCCCAAAGAGGAGGAGAAGAAGAACGCTTGCGTAAATGGCGTAAACTATCCTTAATGCTGAAACGTCAGTTGTCAGAATTTCAGCATTAATAAATTACACATTTACTGGAAATCAATGACTTGCTTTCATTATAGTATGAGTCCATTGTATCGCGTAAATGGCGTAAACTATCCTTAATTCTGAAACGTCAGTTGTCAGAATTTCAGCATCAATAAATTACACATATTCTGGAAATCAATGACTTACTTTCATTATAGTATGAGTCCATTGTATCAGCTGTTGATTCTCTCTCACACACATACATTTTCCAATATAGACAAGGCTATACATGTACAGGTAAAAGCCAGTAAATTAGAATATTTTGAAAAACTTGATTTATTTCAGTAATTGCATTCAAAAGGTGTAACTTGTACATTATATTTATTCATTGCACACAGACTGATGCATTCAAATGTTTATTTCATTTAATTTTGATGATTTGAAGTGGCAACAAATGAAAATCCAAAATTCCGTGTGTCACAAAATTAGAATATTACTTAAGGCTAATACAAAAAAGGGATTTTTAGAAATGTTGGCCAACTGAAAAGTATGAAAATGAAAAATATGAGCATGTACAATACTCAATACTTGGTTGGAGCTCCTTTTGCCTCAATTACTGCGTTAATGCGGCGTGGCATGGAGTCGATGAGTTTCTGGCACTGCTCAGGTGTTATGAGAGCCCAGGTTGCTCTGATAGTGGCCTTCAACTCTTCTGCGTTTTTGGGTCTGGCATTCTGCATCTTCCTTTTCACAATACCCCACAGATTTTCTATGGGGCTAAGGTCAGGGGAGTTGGCGGGCCAATTTAGAACAGAAATACCATGGTCCGTAAACCAGGCACGGGTAGATTTTGCGCTGTGTGCAGGCGCCAAGTCCTGTTGGAACTTGAAATCTCCATCTCCATAGAGCAGGTCAGCAGCAGGAAGCATGAAGTGCTCTAAAACTTGCTGGTAGACGGCTGCGTTGACCCTGCATCTCAGGAAACAGAGTGGACCGACACCAGCAGATGACATGGCACCCCAAACCATCACCCAACCATGCAAATTTTGCATTTCCTTTGGAAATCGAGGTCCCAGAGTCTGGAGGAAGACAGGAGAGGCACAGGATCCACGTTGCCTGAAGTCTAGTGTAAAGTTTCCACCATCAGTGATGGTTTGGGGTGCCATGTCATCTGCTGGTGTCGGTCCACTCTGTTTCCTGAGATCCAGGGTCAACGCAGCCGTCTACCAGCAAGTTTTAGAGCACTTCATGCTTCCTGCTGCTGACCTGCTCTATGGAGATGGAGATTTCAAGTTCCAACAGGACTTGGCGCCTGCACACAGCGCAAAATCTACCCGTGCCTGGTTTACGGACCATGGTATTTCTGTTCTAAATTGGCCCGCCAACTCCCCTGACCTTAGCCCCATAGAAAATCTGTGGGGTATTGTGAAAAAGAAGATGCAGAATGCCAGACCCAAAAACGCAGAAGAGTTGAAGGCCACTATCAGAGCAACCTGGGCTCTCATAACACCTGAGCAGTGCCAGAAACTCATCGACTCCATGCCACGCCGCATTAACGCAGTAATTGAGGCAAAAGGAGCTCCAACCAAGTATTGAGTATTGTACATGCTCATATTTTTCATTTTCATACTTTTCAGTTGGCCAACATTTCTAAAAATCCCTTTTTTGTATTAGCCTTAAGTAATATTCTAATTTTGTGACACACGGAATTTTGGATTTTCATTTGTTGCCACTTCAAATCATCAAAATTAAATGAAATAAACATTTGAATGCATCAGTCTGTGTGCAATGAATAAATATAATGTACAAGTTACACCTTTTGAATGCAATTACTGAAATAAATCAAGTTTTTCCAAATATTCTAATTTACTGGCTTTTACCTGTATATGTGTAATTTATTAATGCTGAAATTCTGACAACTGACGTTTCAGCATTAAGGATAGTTTACGCCATTTACGCAAGCGTTCTTCTTCTCCTCCTCTTTGGGCTTGCCGTTTAACCATCAAACAAACGCCATGGGAACATCGCCCCCTGGAGTTACAAATTCCGATGGGTAACAGATTTCGGTACAACACCGGGATGTGCACCTCCATGGAAACGGCACAGTCAGAGGAACCAAAAATAACCGACGTACTGCAGAAAATGCTCTGAAAATGATCAGGAGAAACACTAACAAAACAAACTGTTCACTTTAACTCTACAGATATTTAAAAAAAAAAAAAAAAAAACATTGCACACCGGCACAATCTAATGAGATTCAACACAAAAAATATGCCTTTACTTAGATGATAATGCTCATCTAAAAACAAATTTTAGATGATATCAGCTTGCATGTAAAATGTGTGATCTAATCTCCAATACATGCAGTCCTGCAGCATATTTACATCTTACCAGTTAACATCTAAATGTCCTCCAGTAAGCACACAAGGTTGGTCTTTTCTTGTTTTTTAGTCGAGTCATTTACAATAGGTAAACATGGTAGGCTATAGGCTACTACGAGCTAGCAGCTACACAAAAGCTTAGCACACAATAGCTTACAAGCTAGACATACATAATTAGTGTCCTTAATTGAAAAATATTGCAGTCTGAAACACAACATTTATTTTGTCAATACAAAGTCTCCAAGGCAGAAACGTATTAGAAAGTTACAGTAACAAATGTGTCAGCATCATTCAATTTACTGCATCATAAGCCTAATTTAATGAATTATTGGGACTACTAGGTGTCGCCAAAAAACTTCAACTTTAGACGACGTAAGTCTGTCATAAGTTTAGTGTTTTTCATACCTCCCATTGTTCTGTAAGCCTTTTCTAACACTAAAAAAATAATAAAAGTATGTACAATGATTTGTGCTGACATTGTATTGGGTTAATATTAAAGGCTCCAATATCAATATCGATATCGTATCGGAAGTGGAAAAAGGCTTATCGGGTCACCCTTAGTTCACTTTATATAAAATACTGTATATAACATATTCTTAAATGTGCGCAAAGATTTGCAGGAAACTCACAAGTGCTTGCAGCAGTCCCTCCAAAAGGTGAAATTCTGATGACTATACCAGCTCCTAAATAAAGTATATTTCTATAAAAATTGTTCACTTTAACTTTACAGATCTTAAGAAACACACCGTAGAACACCTGCGTAATCTAACAAGATCCAATACACAAATTCCAACACTTATCCAAAACTGCATCACAAATAAATCAATGACACACAAAGCCACTTAATAGTGCACTTCACATAAAAAAATACAAATATTCATACAAAGATTTGCAGGAATCCCCAGTCCCCCAAAGAGAGGACATTTTTAAGACACACCAAGCTGTATTTCTGTATAAATTGATCACTTTAACTTTACAGATCTTTGACGTGACACCATTAAGTGAAAAACCAAATAAGATGCAACACAAAAATGTTGCCTTTGCAAAAACAATCATTGTCAGTTATTATTATTGTGTTAGTTGATTCTGCACTACATCATACTGACAGCTGTTTCTAATATTTGGACTGCCTCAAAGTGACTGTTTGGAATCTTAAGCCGCTACTTAAAGAATGCTAATTTCCATAAGTGTTGTAAGCATTATATCCCGCTCTCTTTCGGCTTTGAGCACATAAACCACACCCCACGTAACACGTGTGTTATGTTTGTTGTCAGTTCATGAGAGCGTTTTGTTTGTTAAGTTTAGCTACTAGCTAGCAGGAAAATTAAAAAGCGAAATCTACTATTGTCTGACATTTAAATCATTGAGCTTTGCGAAGACTTACTCCCTGAGTTTCTAAACAATAACAAAAAAACACCAAAAAAAGGAATATAAAAAAATATATCAATTTAATCACTTTTGCATTGTTGGTATACTAATTTTGTTGACTAAAAATGTTCGTCTTTGTTATTGTTATTGTCAACAACCTATTTTACCTTGACAAAATTAGGACGATAATGAATAAAAACAAATGCAAGATGACTAAAAAAATTATTATTATTTTTTTTAAATAAATTTACAATTTCCATCCATCCATCCATCTTCTTCCGCTTATCCGAGGTTGGGTCGCGGGGGTAGCAGCCTAAGCAGAGAAGCCCAGACTTCCCTCTGGCCCAGCTACTTCGTCCAGCTCAGTCAACGAATTAAAACAAGACAAAAATGTTGACAGAGACGAAATCCAATCATAGTTAATTTTGTCTATCATATTTAATTTCGTCTTTAGGCAGGTTGGACAAAATAGCCAAACACAGTTACATGTGGGAGAGGGGCGGGTGGAAAAGCACAATGGGTATCCAATCAGAATTAGTGTCTTTGTAAGGCACGGTGCCCTGATATTCAACCTGAAAAGCAAAAATCAATACAAGACATAAATACAACATGTCTTCTACACTGGGAAGAAAGAGAGGAGAAGACGTATGGATGCACTGCACCTTTTACGCGATAGACAACAAAATAACTTCAAACCCTGTGGCTCCAATTTCCTCGGCAAAAATACAACAAACTTGACGCGACAGCTGCAGACTAACCTTCAGGACATCTACGCAACAATGAGTAGGCTGAAGCTAATATTTCAAAAGGACTCATTTTACTGAATCACTATTTAAGATGGTAGAGCAGGAGCAAGACAGCTTATTTTACCACATGTCCTAAAATAAATACTTATTTAAAAACAAACTACTTTTGTAGTAAACCATGATGCAGCGAGCTGAGCCAAGCTTACCTGCCAATACTAGGCCTGGGCGATATATCGATTGTATCAATAAATTCAAGTTTTTTGTTGCAGACGATTTACATTTAAAAAAAAAAAAGTCTCCTCTTTCTCCGGCATATTTTTTTGCCCCATGAGCTTTCACAACCTCTAAGCGGAGATCCACAAGCCGAGCAAAACATCGCTCATGCTAATGCTAACGAGCGCAAGATGTTTCTTCCAAAGGGTTGCCATTATTTTAGATTTGCGGCAACAGGCGTGGAACAAATCACTGCACGTTGCAAAGTCTCTTAAAAAGCCAGCAGCACAACAAACTTATTCAGAATGTGAAACAGCATCAAGCCGAGTGGGAAAAATGCAGCTCTTTGCAAGGTGAACAACAACAAACTTCACTTAAGAAGCGATACACAGAGAGATAACTAAAGCAGTCGCTCTGCACATCCAAACTGGACAACTTGTACACGCGGGGGGCTGCTGCAAAACTCTTGTGGAATTCTAACGCATTTAATCATCAATATAGTTTTGTATTACATGTGCAATGAAGTGTACATTGTCTTTAACATCAGCACACACTAACAAGGAGCCCAGGATACTTCATGGAAAAGCCTGCATTTATCCACTTACTAAAACTATATAGTCATCTCAATGTTTTACTTGTTTATGTATTTGCATACAATGTACAATACTACATTTTTATTTACCGTATTTTATTCAAAACAAAAGTTTTAAGTTTTCACTTTATTGATCTGATTGATTATTGTTACTATTTAATGATTATTGGTATCTTTATTGATTTATTGGAGTTTATTAGCATTCAATGTGCAATGCTACATTTTTGTTTAAATAAGTATTTATTTCAAGACAGAAGTACTGTCTCCCATAGGAAGCTCTTAATTTATTTCTTTTAAAATAATTGCAGAAAAGTACAATTTATATCTTGTCTAAAAATAACATTATACAATTTTAATTTTGCTAAGAGTAAGATGCGGGCTTCACGGTGGCAGAGGGGTTAGTGCATCTGCCTCACAATACGAAGGTCCTGAGTAGTCTTGGGTTCAATCCCGGGCTCGGGATCTTTCTGTGTGGAGTTTGCATGTCCTCCCCGTGACTGCGTGGGTTCCCTCCGGGTACTCCGGCTTCCTCCCACTTCCAAAGACATGCACCTGGGGATAAGTTGATTGGCAACACTAAATTGGCCCTAGTGTGTGGATGTGAGTGTGAATGTTGTCTGTCTATCTGTGTTGGCCCTGCGATGAGGTGGCGACTTGTCCAGGGTGTACCCCGCCTTCCGCCCGATTGTAGCTGAGATAGGCTCCAGCGCCCCCCGCGACCCCAAAGGGAATAAGCGGTAGAAAATTGATGGATGGAAGAGTAAGATGCAGTGTATGCAGTGTCATTTAAAAAGCAAAACTTGTTTTGAATGACCTTTGTGATTTGTATTCATTGGTTTCTTTAAAAAGTAGGGGGGGGAATTCAAAAAAATCATAAATCAAATTTTTTGTGAAAAAAATTAAGGTTTTATTTATAGACCATATCGGCCAGGCCTAGCCAATACATATCCTACAGTTCCCTTTAATCGATGTTCAGCTGATGTTCTGTTCAGCTTTTAATTGCACAACTTGACAACCCATCTATCCATCCATTTTCTACCGCTTATCCTTTTCGGGGTGCTGGAGCCTATCTCAGCTGCATTCGGGCGGTAGGTGGGGTACACCCTGGACAAGTCGCCACCTCATCGCAGGGCCAACACAGATAGACAGACAACATTCACACTCACATTCACACACTAGGGCCAATTTAGTGTTGCCCATAAGAGGAAATGTGTCCTTTATCAAGCGAACACACAAAGAAAGAAAGCTATCTGAGATATATATACATGTTAGTTTTACAACACTGGCTGCTGTACTTAGACGGGACAGTGGCCAAGACGCCAAGTATTGTGCACACTCAGTGTAGTTATACACAATATAAAATAAAACTAGTTTGTTTCTTCATATGATCATAAGCATGCACACACATTTTCATGCACTGTACACTGGCATTGAAAGAGTTCTTTTTTTTTTAACAAACTGTCGATCAGTGATATTTCTATTGGGTCATAATTGTCTAAATAAATACAAGACCTACATGATAAAATGTACACATTTTATTTTAATGATGGAACCGAAAATAGTTACAATATTATTCAACATTTTAGTAAAATATGATGATTTCTCTGAGTTATGAACTCCAAATTGCCAAAGGTTTATGTATACAACTTTGTGTATGTAAATAATGTAAAACTGTATTTTTAGCCGTTCTTGTTATATTATTAATGTTATGATTTGAGCGTCAAATACATGTTTGTGTTCCATTTCCATTATTTCCTGCTGAATAAATAAAATTATTTTAATACAAGTGTACGCGCTGCACATAATTTCATTTTAAACTCCGCTCAGAGCGTGTAAATACCTCGTACCCCACCATGCACCTACCCAGCTCTTTTGCTTAATAAAATGACGGACAAATCTGAGATGGGCTCCAGCACCCCCCGCGACCTCAAAAGGGACAAGCGGTAGAAAATGGATGGATGGATACCACACTCCTGAATGCACTTTTGGAAATTAACAAAAGAAAATTCTGAGGCTTTAATTAGTCTCTTAATCTGAATTGATTCTGAAATAATGTGATGCACAATATTCAGATTTATTGAAATGCATCTGTATATGCTAAGTTATGCTGCGTTGATTTATTATGCCTTAAAGGCCTACTGAAATGCGATTTTCTTATTTAAATGGGGATAGCAGGTCCATTCTATGTGTCATACTTGATCATTTCGCGATATTGCCATATTTTTGCTGAAAGGATTTAGTAGAGAACATCGACGATAAAGTTCGCAACTTTTGGTCGCTGATAAAAAAGCCTTGTCTGTACCGGAAGTAGCAGACGAGTAGCGTGACGTCACAGGTTGTGGAGCTCCTCACATCCGCACATTGTTTACAATCATGGCCACCAGCAGCGAGAGCGATTCGGACGGAGAAAGCGACGATTTCCCCATTAACTTTAGCGAGGATGAAAGATTTGTGGATGAGGAAAGTGAGAGTGAAGGACTAGAGGGCAGTGGGAGCGATTCAGATAGGGAAGATGCTGTGAGAGGCGGGTGGGACCTGATATTCAGCTGGGAATGACTAAAACAGTAAATAAACACAAGACATGTATATACTCTATTAGCCACAACACAACCAGGCTTATATTTAATATGCCACAAATTAATACCGCATAACAAACAACTCCCCCTCCCGTCCATATAACCCGCCAATACAACTCAAACACCTGCACAACACACTCAATCCCACAGCCCAAAGGACCGTTCACCTCCCCAAAGTTCTTACAGCACATATATTTCCCCAAAGTCCCCAAAGTTACGTACGTGACATGCACATAGCGGCACGCACGTACGGGCAAGCGATCAAATGTTTGGAAGCCGCAGCTGCATGCGTACTCACGGTACCGCGTCTGCATATCCAACTCAAAGTCCTCCTGGTAAGAGTCTCTGTTGTCCCAGTTCTCCACAGGCCAATGGTAAAGCTTGACTGTCATCTTCCGGGAATGTAAACAATGAAACACCGGCTGTGTTTGTGTTGTTGCTGCAGTCGGGCCGCAATACACCGCTTCCCACCTACAGCTTTCTTCTTTGCTGTCTCCATTGTTCATTGAACAAATTGCAAAAGATTCACCAACACAGATGTCCAGAATACTGTGGAATTTTGCGATGAAAACAGACGACTTAATAGCTGGCCACTATGCTGTCCCAAAATGTCCTCCACAATCCGTGACGTCACGCGCTGACGTCATCATACCGAGACGTTTTCAGCAGGATATTTCGCGCGAAATTTAAAATTGCACTTTAGTAAGCTAACCCGGCCGTATTGGCATGTGTTGCAATGTTAAGATTTCATCATTGATATATAAACTATCAGACTGCATGATCGGTGGTAGTGGGTTTCAGTAGGCCTTTAATAACAGTGGTATCACGACAACTTCAAAGATGCATTATCCTTGATACTTTATATTTTAGTCGACAAAATTTATTGTAAATTTAGTCGACTAAAATGTTGAGGAAATTAGTCGACTAAAACTAAATAAATTTAGATGACTAAAATATGACTGAAACTAAAATACATTTTTATCAAAAGACTATGACTAAAACTAAATTAAAACTTCTGTCAAAATTAACACTGTTGTATACTGATACTTTACTAGGTAGCGATAATATCGACATCTGGATCGAACATCCCTACTTTAAAATGAAGCTTTAGCGGTTAGCTTCTTGTGTCATCCTGCTCTGTGTGTGTGTAGCATGCTGAGCCATTCATTTTCTTCTAGTCCTGCAGTAATAAAGATACTTGGAAGAAACTTTGTTTTATTTTCCACCATGGTGGTGAGGATTAGTATCTTAAAAGTAGCTTTGCATTGTGGATAGACGAGGTGTTCGTTGCAGCTTTCTCTCAAATTGAAGCCAGTGTTCTGGCAAAACATGCACCCTCCAGGAATTCAGACAACTCCTGCATGTGTGTAACAAAGAATAAAGTGCATACATCCGCTTTAAAAGGAATGTTTCACATGAGTACAATCTTTAGCCATTTAAATACTGGAATCATTAAAAAAAAAGGCAATGATTGGCCCCAATCCGATCTCACAAGGCCAGCCCTGAGCTTTTTGTCGCCCGAATCAAGATTTTGCTTGCGGCCCCGTTCCAGTTTGTATTACCTGTGTACAAACGCTAGTGGCTATAGGGCTGACTGCAGTCTAGTGAGTATTGTAATACAATTGTCCCTCGCCACATCACACTTCGAAGTTTGCGCCATGTAAAGGTGAATATGGAGGTGCTATTTTGTATGGAAAGGGCTTTCTAATGTTAAAAATATATATATATTGAGAAAGTCCATCTATGACAATATTCAATCTATAAATAATAATTCCTACTTTGCAGAAATGTATTTACCACAGGCAGGCCTGTAACCAATTAACAGCGATAAACAAGGGTTTACTGTATTACTTAGCAATCAGAAGTGGATTGGCTATGGAGGCCTGGATGTGTGCATAAGAGAAAAAAATGCAGTTCAAGTATGTTTACGATTAGATATTAGGAAATAACTTATCAATATTTTACAAGTTATGAAAAAAAAACATTTACTTTAAATAATCATATAGGAACAGAAATGCCATAAATTATTGTGTGAGCTTGAAAATGGTCTGTGTGAAAATAATAATAATATAGGATTAGATATTTATAGCTCTTTTTTAAACACTCAAAGCTCTTTACTGTGAAAACTTCCATCCATCCCATCCATTTTATACCGCTTGTCCCTTTCGGAGTAGCGGGGGGTGCCACCTCATCGCAGGGCCAACACAGATAGACAGACAACATTCACACTCACATTCACACACTAGGGACCATTTAGTGTTGCCAATCAACCTATTCCCATAGAAACCAATCATTAATTCAGTCCACTGTGATGTCAGGGGCTGGATTTGTACCAGAAACCCTAAAGTTTCTGGATGGTCGCTCTACCATCTGAGCCACGCCTCTTTGTGAATATGTATTAATCTGGCAAGCCACTGTTTGACAGGCCAAAACAAATGATTCGGCGGTCCTTAATTTGGCCCACGGGTCCTACTTTGGGCGTCTTTATGCCACATCTCATTAATGGTAATAACTAAAATAGTAATAGTAATAAATACAATCAATATGAAAAGATCAAGTTGGTATACATAAATTAATACAATTGCAATACGTCTTTCGGGTCAAATTTGCACATTTCCACTTATTTTCCCCACTATTTTCAGTTATTTCAGCATCATTGTTGTGACGAGAGCCTATTTTCTCAGGTTGAAGGGTCCCTACCCTCTCAGAGGGGCCATCCATCCATTTATCCATTTTCTACTGCTTGTCCGTTTCGGAGTCGCGGGCGGGGTGTGCTGGAGCCTATCTCAGCTGCATTCGGGCGGAAAGCGGGGTACAACCTGGACAAGTCGCCACCTCATCGCAGGGCCAACACAGATAGACAGACAACATTCACACTCACATTCACACACTAGGGTCAATTTAGTGTTGCCAATCAACCTATCCCAATAGAACCCATCATTAATTCAGTCCAATGGGATGTCAGAGGCTGGATATGCACCAGAAACCCTAAAGTTTCTGGACGGCCGCTCTACCATCTGAACCATGCCTCTCTGTGAAAATGAATGAAATCTGGCAAGCCGCTGTTTGACAGGCCAAAATTAATGATTTGGCGGTCCAAATTTGGCCCACGGGTCCTACTTTGGGCACCCCCGGCAAAGCGTGATTATGCCACATCTCATTAATAGTAATAACTAAAATAGTAATAGTAATAAATACAATCAATATGAATAGATCAAGTTGAAATAATTTTTTCAGGTCATATTTGCACATCTCCACTCATTATCCCCACTATTTTCAATTATTTCTGCATCATTGTTGTGACGAGAGCCTATTTTCTCAGGTTGAAGGGTCCCTGAGGGGCCACCCAGCCTCAACTTTGTCCTAAAGCTGGCATGAAAAACTGTCAAAGGTGCTTTGCCATATTTGCATGTCACCAATGACATGTTAGGCAGCCAACAGGAGGCGTTGGCATGTTGAGCTTGAAGGAGATAAAAAAAATAAGTTTTTCAAGCCTTCTTGTTTTTCTTTGCGGCCCATGCACGTTGCAGTATTATTAATAGTAATAATAATACTAATACAACAGGATGGTATACAGTAAAGCTTGACGTCGCTTGCCCATCCGAAGAAGCCAGGCTCTAAATATGGGAGAATGGGGGAGGAAGGGAGGAATACTGTACGCTGACAGAAGCCAAATAAAAGGGCAGCCTCTCTTCCTCCTTCATTATCCGATCACATTGTCGAACCCTCATTAGTGACACAGCGCGGCGGACGTCACGACCGAACGGCCCGACAAGAAGAGACGAGGAGGAGAAGGCTCCGGCCGGTGTGAGGCTCCACACCTCCCTCCTTCCTCCTCCCTCTCTCCACCGCGTCGACAAATAAATATCACATTTTTTTAAAGAATTGCATTCGCCCCCTTTCCTCTTTCCCTTCGGAACAACTTGAAGCACACACGAAGCGACGACAGCGTTTGAAGCGACCAACAACTTACCGCCGCACTTCCTGCCTGCCGGGGGCCGTCGAGCGAGCGAGCGTGTGCCGGGGAGCGTAGCGAGAGAGCCGGACTGGTGCGATGGCACGGCTCGGTAAACTGGGAGAGCTGGGGAGGAGTGAAGGACGGTCGGTGTTGTGCGCGTGTGTACGTGTGTGTGTGCGCGCGTGTGCGTGTGCTTCCTGGTTGTGCTTCCACCGTTTTCAAGCGAACTTAATCCGAATCCAAACCAGTGTCGTGGCTTCTTTCCGTTGAAAGCCTCAAATGTCCAATTAATTCAACGCACACATAACTGGCAGATCTTTCTTCACTTTAAAAAAAATATATATTACATATATATGTTTTTTTTTTTTTTGATGCAATATGACATCACAGACATCCAACTGGCGGCTCTTGGGCCAATCGCAGCCCTTGGATGACATCAGACGGACCAAGGAGCATACCTGCCAACCGTCCCGTTTTTGCCGGGAAATCACGTTTTTTGTCTTTTCTCGTTTTCCCGGTTCCGTTTTTTTTCTTACCGAATTCTATTGTTTTCTATATATCTAGCTATAATATATTTCCTATGAAAAAAAAAGAACATTTAAAAAAAACGCCAACCGACACCAAAACAGCTGTAAAATGTTATTGCTGATTAGATGATATGTCTAATATTTTGTATTTTTAATGATCCAAACATGTACTATGATCCGTGGCCCGGATCATGTTTTGCTTAGGTTTTGTTCTGTTAGTTTTGGACTCCCTCAGTTCCTGTTTTGTGCAACCCTGGGTTTGTTTTTGGTTACCATGGGTGCTGATTGGTTTCAACTGTCTCTGATTAGTGTCCGGGATGCTCACCTGCTGCCGGGCACTAATCAGAGAGCTATTTATTCACGTTGCTCGCGCACACGGTCTGGCTTCGTTGTTTGCTGTAATATTGTACATGGTCATTGGTATATATTGTATATATGTTATAGACATACTATAATATATCTGTATATATATTAATCTGTACACATATTATGTATATATTCGTATATATGTTAGATTTTTTTTATCACTATATTAGTCTATTTATACCTGCATTGTCCTTTCCATCCTTACACTTTTTCTAGCATGCACACATCGCACTGTATGGAATGGCCTCAATCTCGTTACCTTGCGTAATGACAATAAAGCTGATTCTGATTCTGATTCTGACTTTGCATCATTGTAACTGAGCTACTGTGTTGAACAATTTCCCTTGTGGATCATTAAAGTTTGTCTAAGTAAGTCTATGCAACTGTTACGTTTAGTTATTCCTGTTTCTCGACTCCTGATTCCTGTGCTAAGTTGTGTTCCTTGGCTTCTCGTGCGATCGGCACGCTTTCCTTTTGTTTGTTTCCTGCCGTTTTGTATTTTGGAGGATTTATGACAATAAATCATGTTCCTACCTGCACGCTTTGTTCGAAGTGGTCCGTCTGCATCCCGGGAGAAAAAACCCTGCAGTAACATGCGACCCCCACGTGACAGTGCCAATATGTGTCTGAAACTCAAAGTCTGCCATCCGAAAACAAGCCTAAAATTACTTGGGGGAATTTAATCTGACATCTTATTTTTAAGTCCAAAACTATGAATTAAGTACCAAAGTTTGCAGTATTAGAGTGGTTATTGAAGTTCAATCCAAAATATGGTCGCCAATTCTAATTCGATTTTTGTGTGATTTATTTATATATTTTTTTGAATACAGTACCATCATCAAGAGTTTTCCCAGTCAATTTACCTCAGATTTTCTTCAATAATAAACTATCCCACCCTGTCCTTGGTGGTATATGACATGTTTGCGCTAGTATCACTAATTAGTAAGCACTGGTTGTCTGTCTATCTGTGTTGGCCCTGCGTTGAGGTGGCGACTTGCCCAGGGTGTACCCCGCCTTCCGCCCGAATGCAGCTGAGATAGGCTCCGGCACCCCCCGCAACTCCGAAAGGGACAAGCGGTAGAAAATGGATGGATGGATGGACGGAATTCTATTGTTCATGAAATAAGAATAATACGAAGAAAAAGTACTGCCGCTATAGGCCTGGGCTGATAACAAATTAGGAGATATTGTCACACAAATGATTGCCAATAAACAATACTATTGTCGCCATTATTTTGTGACCAAATTAAGTGTTAATGTAATCATAATAATAATAAAGCAGGTAACCCTTTCAAATGTTCTTATTAGTTGTTGTTTGTCTACCTTTGTAATTTCAAGGTCATTCACTTTTAAATATCCTAAATAAGTATGCAAACAATAAGAATAAAACTGACTCTTAATCTCTGTTAACAGAAATTCCACTTCAATAAATATTGAACATCTTCAGTGAATTATACTTACATAGCGCTTTTCTCTAGAGACTCAAATGCGCTTTGTATAGTGAAACCCCTTAGCTACATTTTTAAGATACATTTAAACCAGTGTGGGTGGCCCTGGGAAAAGGTGGGTTAAGTGTCTTGCCCAAGGACACAAAGGCAGTGACTCGGATGGCATGGCGGAAGCGGGAATCAAACCTGTAACCCTCAAGTTGCTGGCACAGTCGCTCTACCAACCGAGCCACGCCGCCATCTTGAAGTGCATTTTTTTTCCCAGTTTAAAAAACTGGACAAAGTGGTCTATTTTGTTGTATTTTATTTGTTTCCATCACTTTCCAACAAATTGGGGATATTTGCTCGTTCGTCTGTGTAGATGGGCTCATCTTGCTCACTCCTTTGAAGCCAAAATACTCTCACACCAGATTTGGCTTTGCAATCATCTTTTTTTCCCTCGTAATTTTTGTTGTTTTGTGGTTCTTCTCACCAGCGACTAGCAAGGCTTTGTCTGTGCATCCTGTGTGTAAACTAGCGGTCCCACCTCCACTCACAGAGACAAAGACTGTGGAAGACTGACAAAAGGATTCACTCTGTTCATTTAATTCTGTTATTAAATAAAAACGCTCTGGTTTTGAAAGCGATGCACAGCGTGAACCCTCTTGTGCTCTGTTTAGAAGCAATAAAGAAAACAAACAAAGGAAAATGGCTATTTATAAAAGACAGCAAGGTATTTGAATTCATTTTCATTTATTGTTTGATTAACTGATTCGGCCCAAGTCTAAAGGGCACTATTCCGAACTACACCACTGACCTTATGTACATGCGAAGTCCAGTTGGAATTATTAAGCACAACAAGCAAGTGTGCTGTTTAGCTAGTAGCAGAGATTACAAAGCCAAAGTATTTGTGTCAAATAGGTAAGTGCAAGTTGAACGATTTGAACCTGGAGAGCAAACATCCATCCATCTATTTCCTACCACTTGTCCCTCTCTGGGTTTAAGGGGCTGGAGTCTATCCCAGCTGCACCTCGGGCGGAAGGCAGGGTCGCCTGGACAAGTCGCCACTTCATCGCAGGGAAAACCAAAATAAACACACAACCATTTACACACTGAGGCCAAATTTAGTGTTGGCAATCAGCCTATTCCCAGGTGCATGTCTTTAGAGGTGGGAGGAAGCCGGAGTACCCAGAGAGAACCCACACAGTCACGGGGAGAACAAGCAAACTCCACACAGAAAGGATTAAATTCAGGACCTTCTCGCTGTGAGGCATGAGCTCTAACCACCGTGCTGCCCAAGAGCAGGGTTATTCAACTACAAACCCCGTTTCCATATGAGTTGGGAAATTGTGTTAGATGTACAGTAAATATAAACAGAATACAATGATTTGCAAATCATTTTCAACCCATATTCAGTTGAATATGCTACAAAGACAACATATTTGATGTTCAAACTGATAAACTTATTTTTTTTTTTGCAAATAATCATTAACTTTAGAATTTGATGCCAGCAACACGTGACAAAAAAGTTGGGAAAGGTGGCAATAAATACTGATAAAGTTGAGGAATGCTCATCAAACACTTATTTGGAACATCCCATAGGTGTGCAGGCTAATTGGGAACAGGTGGGTGCCATGATTGGGTATAAAAACAGCTTCCCAAAAAATGCTCAGTCTTTCACAAGAAAGGATGGGGCGAGGTACACCCCTTTGTCAACAACTGCGTGAGCAAATAGTCAAACAGTTTAAGAACAACGTTTCTCAAAGTGCAATTGCAAGAAATTTAGGGATTTCAACATCTACGGTCGATAATATCATCAAAAGGTTCAGAGAATCTGGAGAAATCACTCCACGTAAGCGGCATGGCCGGAAACCAACATTGAATGACCGTGACCTTCGATCCCTCAGACGGCACTGTATCAAAAACCGACATCAATCTCTAAAGGATATCACCACAAGGGCTCAGGAACACTTCAGAAAACCACTGTCACTAAATACAGTTTGTCGCTACATCTGTAAGTGTCACCAAAAATGATTCCCGGGCGCGGCCACCGCGGCCACCGCTGCTGCCCACTGCTCCCCTCACCTCCCAGGGGGTGATCAAGGGTGATGGGTCAAATGCAGAGAATAATTTCGCCACACCTAGTGTGTGTGTGACAATCATTGGTACTTTAACTTTAACTTTAACTTTAAGTTAAAGCTCTACTATGCAAAGCAAAAGCCATTTATCAACAACATCCAGAAACGCCGCCGGCTTCTCTGGGCCCGAGATCATCTAAGATGGACTCATGCAAAGTGGAAAAGTGTTCTGTGGTCTGACGAGTTCACATTTCAAATTGTTTTTGGAAATATTCGACATCGTGTCATCCGGACCAAAGGGGAAGCGAACCATCCAGACTGTTATCGACGCAAAGTTCAAAAGCCAGCATCTGTGATGGTATGGGGGTGCATTAGTGCCCAAGGCATGGTTAACTTACACATCTGTGAAGGCACAATTAATGCTGAAAGGTACATACAGGTTTTGGAACAACATATGCTGCCATCTAAGCGCTGTCTTTTTCATGGACTCCCCTGCTTATTTCAGCAAGACAATGCCAAGCCACATTCAGCACGTGTTACAACAGCGTAGCTTCGTAAAAAAAGAGTGCGGGTACTTTCCTGGCCCGCCTGCAGTCCAGACCTGTCTCCCATCGAAAATATGTGGCGCATTGTGAAGCGTAAAATACGACAGCGGAGACCCCGGACTGTTGAACGACTGAAGCTCTACATAAAACAAGAATGGGAAAGAATTTCACTTTCAAAGCTTCAACAATTAGTTTCCTCAGTTCCCAATCGTTTATCGAGTGTTGTTAAAAGAAAAGGTGATGTAACACAGTGGTGAACATGCCCTTTCCCAACTACTTTGGCACATGTTGCAGCCATGAAATTCTAAGTTAATTATTATTTGCAAAAAACAAATAAAGTTTATGAGTTTGAACATCAAATATCTTGTCTTTGTAGTGCATTCAATTTAATATGGGTTGAAAAGAATTTGCAAATCATTGTATTCCGTTTATATTTACATCTAACACAATTTTCCAACTCATATGGACACGGGGTTTGTACATAATGAAGAGGACCGCAGTTTCAAGAGCCCAAGGGCCGCACATCAAAATGTGGATGTTTCGTCAGAAAGTGCCTCCGCAGGTTATATTCCTTAGAGACTGTGTTTACTTAATTGCAAAGTAAACACATTGGCTTTCACACTGCACTGTCAATACTATCATTATTCTGCCCTCGCTACGTGTTTCCAGCATGTGCAGCTAGTTAACATTTTGAAGAAAAAGAAGTTCCAGGTTTTGTTGAGGATTGTTGATCCTTCTTTTGAATTATTTTCCTTCCTTAATTTTATTTCTTTACACTTCTTACTTCATTTGGGTTTGTAAGACTAAAAATGTTAACATAAAATAAACAGTAACAAAATTATAACCATTGTGTATTTAACATAAATAATGTTAATTGTGTATTTTACATAAATAAAATAAAAGGTTCTGTGTTAATACAATCGCACAATAAACTACAAACATTTACACATATAGAAATTACACAACATTCAAACACCAAACATTGTATGTGACTTGTCGTTGTTGTCCTCTACTCGTCAAACTTCGCACTAAATGTATTAAACAAGGATTGATCGTTACTCTCAGACAAAAAAACAACACGACCCCGAATACAAAATACATCACAAAGTTAGCAATTTAAATACAAAACAAACTAAATATCTTTATGCACAAATGATATCTATTTATAAATGTGTGACCAAGTTTTGTGATGAAGCTTACACGCTGGGATGTCTACCATTGTTGCTGCTCGTCTGGATCAGTGTGTCCATCGCCTAAAAGGTCTGCCATAAAAATGACTGGAGCACTTGCTCGGGGTAGAACATTCATACTTGGTCGTTAAAAGTCCGATTTTGCTATGTATTTAGATTTTTTTTCAAGTTTGAATGAGTAGTCTTCTTCTACTCATCCCACTGCTGCTTCACTGTGACACATGTCTCGCTGTTGCCCCCTGCGGGGTGGCGGCAGTACTACATACACGATCAACCCTAGTTTTAATGGTTTCATCAAGTCTATTTGGGTGATGTTCGGGGGGCCAAATGAAAAGCTTTGGCGGGCCGGATGTGACCAACGGGTCACCATTTGAATGGGCCTGCCCTAGGGTAAAAATGTTAATGCATGATGGAGTAAAGTCTTTTCACTGATGACACAACTTGGGTCAGGTCTCATCGCGAAGGTCAACATTTGTAAACATTGCGAGAAGTGACTGGAACGATAATGAAAAAGTGGAAAATCCTGGACAATTACCGTGGCGCTAATGGCAGAAGAAAATCCATACTGTGTGAGATGTTTACTAGCGAAATAGAATTGTATGGTATACCAACACTAATAAAGTACTGCGGTAATAATGAATTTAAAAAGGTACTATACTGAGGCTCCAGCGACCCCAAAAGGGACAAGCGGTAGAAAATGGATGGATGGAGGTACTATACTGCCTTTGAGAAATACTGGTACTTTTTTTTCATGCGCGTGATGGCGCGCTGTGGTGACACTGCTGGTAATATGAGCCAAGGCGCATGTAAGTCAACACACACACAAAGCACTTACAAGCAGAAACAGTGTGGAGACGGGAGAGGGAAAATGGATGTATTTTTACATCAAAACTAACAACTGAGAACAAGCTATAAACACTGAATCGCCATTCTGCAAGTGGTGCTTTAAAACATTTTTGGTTGGGCGATATAGATTATATAAATTATATAAATTCAGGGTTTTCCTCACATGTACTTGTGTGACTTGTTGAAAACAAGTGAAAATAGAATTACAACAACAAAGTACATCGTACAATAAGCAGCAACAATTGAAAACTAGCTTAAGGATATAATATAAGACAATGATTCTCAAGCTGTGGTACGTGTACCACTAGTCAGAGCAGTGTATAAAGAGAGTATGGCCGACTAAACAGCAGGCACATTGTTTACTACCAAGGACGTGTGTGGATGTGCCCGGAAGCATGCAATTGCTGTTGTTTTGATGTTAGTTTCTCTGACAAAATAAACCATGATAATACAAATAAATATAATTCTAAACATACACCAGCTCATACATTTACAATAAAACATTATTTTATTTCTTCAAAGTATAATTTTGCTGCCATATTTGATGCACTCTGCAGCTACTTTCCTTAAGTGTTGAGTGACCAGCAGGCTCTCTAACACGCACCAGACGGTACAATAAACGTGAAAGAATACCCAGAGCAACCAAAAAAAATAAACTTTTACCCTAATTTTTCCAAAATCTTTATTAGCTTTGGACCAACAATCACTGAGAAATTATCATTTTTCCCCATATTTCGACACCATAACTCAGACATGGTAACACTAACGAGAAGTAGAGAATATGGAGTGATTACTGGTTTATAACATCCATCCATCCATTCATTTTTCACCGCTTGTCCCTTTCGGGGTCACGGGGGGGTGCTGGAGCTTATCTCAGCGGCATTTGGGCGGAAGGCAGGGTAGACCCTGGACAAGTCGCCAGAACATATTTTGCTTTATTCATTATTGAAATACTCCTTGCCACTTTATGATGTATATTTTTATATGAGATTTCCAGTTCATTTTATCATCTCTTATTACACCCAAAATTTGGTTTATTTTACTATCTCAATGTCTACTCAGTCCATTTGTATTTGTGTTTGACTTTCTCTTCTACTCTTACCGAATAGCATTATTTTAGTTGTATTGAGATTCAAAGTTGGTCTGTTTTGTCAAACCATCTTTCTTATTTATTAATTTTGTCTGTTATTATTTGTAATAACTTCTGTGTGTTCTCTCATGAACAAAACAAAGATGTTGTGTCGTGTGTTTACCTCACACAAGACACTGTAGTTGGTGACTCTCCAGTGTTGACGGCAAACACTCACTTTACATTCACTTGTCTTCTTTCCAGGTTGTGGGGAAAGCGATGTAAAAGCTTTCCACAATTGTTGTTAGTATAGAGCAGCCCAAGGCTGCACAACTCTGCATTTTTTCACGTCGAAAAACTAACGAGGAAGCGGCGCAAACACATAGGATCAGCTCAAAGTTGGTGGCAAACACCCAGTAGTCACATGAGTGCCTTTTGACCAATCATTGAGCTCGCCTGAAACCAGGTTGGCCATACTCTCTCGGAACACGGCTCTGCCACTAGTGGTATTCGGGCTCCATCTAGCAGTACGACAAAAATTGACTTGATTAAAGTACAGTGTTTTGTTTTCCTATATACAAACAGTGTTACTGTTCAAACTATGTGTACTGTTACAGTGGCCGACAATATTAAATATACTTGTTAAATAAAACATCTGCTTTGTTTTTAGTAAATACTTAAGCCTACTACGCTACTATATTTTAATATCGGTCGTTATGGTGGTACTTGGAGAGCAATTGCCACCATAATAATTAATAATAAAAGGTGTCTAACAATGTTTGAGCCTTTTTAAAGAAAATGTATGCATCATCGCAGATTATGCAAATCATACGATGTTATATTGACCATGCCCCCACCCCCTCTAGCCACACCTGCACCCCCACAGTTATGTTGGTGATCTGGGGGAAAATCTGAAATGTGTTTGATGATAGGGTTTGATAATAAGAGAACGTACGCTTCCTCAATGCACTTCAGAGTCATTACTAGCTAGCTGGCGTCTAAATCACTAATCTTCACCTCCACGGCGACAAATAAACTACGTTTTGAATCATCCTTGCAGAACTAGGAATAGCTGAACATTAGGGGTTCTAAAAATGAAATCGGTACAAACCGATACCCAATTTTAACTTTAGAGATATAAAGACATCGTTCGGCGAGCGTCTGGATCAATCTATTTGTAATATGGATTGGTCGACGTCCGATTGGAAAGTCATAAATCGGTTGATTGTAGATCTGTTACAAAATATGGCCGCTCTAATTTTGCGAACACTTCTCCATCGACGTAATACGAGAGTATCGTTGTCGTAAACAACTGACAACGACAGAGCAACCTGGCAGACAGTAATTCTGATTGACTTACCGACCAATCCAAAAATGATTGTGCCTAAATCAAAGCCAACCATGGAAAGCATCATGCAATGTAAACCAATCAGAAGCAACCTAAGGCGGGTCTTTGTGTCTTTATCTTTCACGCACACCTCAGTGTTGTCAACTTGGCAACTTTCTCGCTAAATCTTGTATCTTTCCAACTCCTGTTTGTGACATTGTTTCTCAAAAATGACTGGCGACAAATCTAGCAACTTTTTTGGATTTTTGGAGACATGAAAGCGCGTATCACTCTAATGTCCTTAACGTACAAGCGGTGGTGCTGTGAGCCTTTCCTCTCAGGCGGTCACCCGTCTACTGAATGTCTGCTCTTGGACAGCTTGCACTGAAAACACATTTAGTTGTACTTTTAAATGCACTTGCAATGAAGTCCGTTCCATTTTCGTCAAAGCAGAAAGGAGACCCACACCCACTCTGTGCAAAGCTGCCGCTGTTTCTGCTTTGGTTGAGATGTAAATATTTCATCACAGTCACTCTTCAAATAAAAACAAATTTTCATGTTAATGTGCCAGTCAATAGATTTGGTTTGTTTGTGAATATCACAACCCTTCAGTCTTTTGATCAAATTTAATATGCTAACAATTAACAATGTAAAACAAAGAAAAATACAACTAAACTAAGAATCAACAGAAGAAAATTAATTTACAGTTCTAATCATAATTTGCATTTATTATCACACATCTTATTTTCTTTAAGTTTATGGATTGCAATGTCTTGAAGTTGATAGTTCTACTTTTTCCTAAAAAAGAATACAGGACCGCCTGTTTTGTATGTGTCTATTTAAAAAATTAAAATACAACATTGTTTTGACATGATACAATTAATTTTCTTTTCACCATGCAAAGCTTCTATGTGCATCGATTCGCATCGAATCGTAATGTTTTAAAAAGTATTGCTAGTGAATCGTATCGTAACCGATGTATTGAGATTCATATCGGATCGCTATTTAAGGTAGAGATGCACACTCCTACGAAACATGCTTCACTACACACTATTGGTTGTATTCCATCACGTGACCTTTGAACAGAAGTAAACAAAGTGGTGGGCCACCAAACCAATATGGCAACTGTGCAGCAAACAGAGTGCGAACAATCTGAGTACGGGAGGGGCCTATATTGTATCATTAAAATCAGATATACGAGCAAAAAATCTAACTATGCAATGGAAAATATACTTTTACAATATCCAAAAAAAGATTTGTCAAGTGATCCCAAGGATCCGTTGGTCGGGTTCCGGGATTTGTCAAACAATCTATTGCTCCAGATATCATTCTTCCTGACAAAACAGATGAAAACTTGGAAAATCATGTAGGTTTACAACAGGGGTGTCAAACTCAAATACAGAGTGGGCCAAAATTTAAAAATGAATAAAGCCGCGGACCAAGGTTGAACAAATTAACCTTTTTGATAGGGACCCAAACAAGTTTTGCATTAAATATTGAACAAGCAAGGCTTATATAAATTTATAGTGACATGCAAAATCGAGTTTCAAATAATAATAATTAAAAAATATCAATGGCATATCAAATACAATTTAAATAAAAATTGAATGTCTCTTTTCTATTTGCAGCCTTCTGAGGTAAATATATCAACATTAACTTTTTCCACAAGCGAATAAATTTGAAAATAAAATAATGAATAAACCAACCATTCTGGACTTTAAACTGCTCAGTTTGCAACACACGGATCTAATCTGATGTGCCCAAGCCAGATACCTGCCATCTTTTCTTGGATGCTAGTTCATTAATGTCGGGGCTCAGGCTTTGAGCTGAGGCAACCTTCATTATCGAACGAAGGTGTTCATCAGTCATTATACGGTATCTCGTATTCCACAGTCTTGGGGGCGTGCCTTACAAGCACTATCTTTAACGTCCTCTACGAGCTGTCGTCACGTCCGCTTTTCATCCCTTCTAACAACGTGCCGACTCAGTCACAAGATATGAGCGGCTTCTATAAGCACACATACGCGAATGCAACGCATACTTCATCAACAGCGATACAGTTTACACTAAGAGTGGCCGTATAAGCAACTTTAACATTGTTAGAAATATACGCCACACTGTGAATTTACACCAAACAAGAATGACAAACACATTTTGGGAGAACATCCGCACAGTAACACAACATAAACACAACAGAACATATACTCAGAACCCTTTGCAGCACTAACTCTTCCGGGACGCTACAAAATACACCCCCGCTACCCCCAAACCCCGCCGGCCCCCCACACACACACCTTGTAGCGTCCCGGAAGAGTTAGTGCTGCAAAGGGTGCTGGGTATTTGTTCTGTTGTGTTACTGTGCGGATGTTCTCCCGAAATGTGTTTGTCATTTTTGTTTGGTGTGGGTTCACAGTGTGGCGTATATTTCTAACAATGTTAAAGTTTTTTATACTGGCACCCTCAGTGTGACCTGTATCGCTGAAGATCAAGTATGCGTTGCATTCACTTCTGTGTGCGTGCGAAAGCCGCACATATCATGTGACTGGGCCAGCACTCGTTGGACTGGACTAAAAGGGGACATGACGATTCTCGGGAGGGGCACTGAAATTTGGGAGTCTACCGGGAGGTTTGGCAAATATGAGAATTAGCGGTGTACCGCGGCACCGCCGCTGTATATAGTCGGCGGGCCAGCTCTAGTGTTAATTTGATATCGCCTCAAGGGCCAAGAGAAATTACACGGTGGGCCAAATTTGGCCCCCCGGCCAGAGTTTGACACCCTTGGTTTACAACTTCTTTATGTGTGGCTGGGTCAAAGATATTGGTATCAAAACTCTCCCGGATAAATCATGCAGTGTTTTTTGCTCGGGTAAGGTTGCATTTCATGGTTTAACTTCATGTCTCCAGCCATGTTTGTTGCCTTATTGTTTTTGCACACGCAGTTTACGATTATGTATGTTCTTTCCAGTCTTTATCAAAATATAACTATAGATGTCAACGTTGTGTATGTGCTGAAAGCTTCGTTCATGATTGCTACCTTTGGTAGAAGCTAAACTCTTTTTGGTTTTGCTCACATTTGCTTTCTTTTATTTAGATTCGCTGAGTTGGTGCTTTACGAAACACTTGTAACAAAAATGTGTTTCAAGAACTCCGGAACAAGATAAAATACATAAATTATTCAGATGGTATTTAAATGGGAAATACTAAACGTTGAAAATATAAAAAAAACCTTAAACAAAGGTTTGTTAAAAGGTCGATCTGATTCCTTAGACTAGAGCGCATGAGAAGTTTCTCGTTGTTTTTTGTCAAATCTTGCATTCTTTCGCCCTTCTTGATTACATCTCTAAAAACTCAGGAGAAACTTGTATCTTTTTGTGTTTCGAACGGTTTCAACATTCTAAAACGACGCAAGCATAGGGCATTTTTCGACAAGAAGAGCAAAATGCTGCCCGGAACGTTATGGCAACAGACGCTCGCTGGCCCAGCACTTCACACATTTAATGAGCCAAACGTGATGTCAGATGAATACAACCTATCGGAGGATACAATAGCTAACCGCTAACAGCAAACTGAATGTAATCAACTGGGTAGATCGATACAAATATCGACTGTAATGATAAGTACAAGAGCAGTATATGGTCGATACTACAATGACTACATTGATATTTTATATTATTATACAATCTTTTGTCATTTTGCTATTGTTTATAAACTCAGGAACTATGTTGCTGAACACTTATGACCAATGTACAGTATAACCCTTTAATACCATCCTGGTATTGGATGGATACCCAATGTTTTGGTATGACCCAAACTTATGTTAAATATCTAAACAACAAAAGAATAAGTGCTTATTACCTTTTAACTGAAGCGTAGATATAACATTTTAAAACAAAATGTAACCAGGTATTAACAGTAAATTAACAAGTAGATGAATAGTCCATGCATCCATCCATTTTTTACCGCTTGTTCCTCATAATTATAATAATACAATTAGAAATGACAAAATATGTTACTGTGTATGTCAGCAGCCTAATTAACCTGTTTGCTTACTTACAACTAAAAGATAAGTTTTACAATATGTTCCAAAGGCTATTTAATACCATTTTATTTCAGTGTTCTGCAATAAGAAACATATGTTTAATGTATAAGATTTTCTGATCAATTAAAGCCAATAATGATATTTTCGTGGTCGCTTTTATTTTGAAAAGTATCGAAAAATATCAAAATACATGTTGGTACTGATAGAATTACTAATATAGCATAAGCATTTTATTACATACAATTAGCACATGCTCAATTCTTTGTGGCGTAATTACTAATAGTAGAGCACTTACAGCAGTATAACTAACAAAATGCTGTCATTCTATTATTTCATACCTACTTATACATTAATAATATTTAAGTAAAAAAAGGAGTAAAGTGAAAATAAATATATGAATAAAAATACTGCAATATAATATAATATTGTATTCCAGTATTTCAATTTTTTTAACATCTCCTGTCCAGCCATTCAGGCAAATTATATTGTTGATGTAGATGCCCATATCTGCTGTACATAATTGCTATACAAAAGAGAAGTGTGGTATACTTCTCTTGTTGCCTAACTTGTATTTGACTTTATTAAATGGATGTATTTAGTGTTTGGGGATGGGATAGAAAGAAGAAGAAAAAAGAAGACAGAGGGGGAAATTGCAGGGACAAGAAGGAGGTGAGACAGAGAGAAAAACAACGACAAAAAACAAAAGCAAGAACAACAGAACACCATCAGCGAATACAATGTATACAAATATAATGCAAAAAATTATAACAAAGCACCAGTTAATGAAGTAGAAAGTAATAACATAGAAATGACAATGAACATTATTGTACTACAAATGGAGCAATAAAAATACCAATAGAAAAAACACTATTGATAATGAGTAATACTAATAATTACCTCTATTATCAACATTACAATCGCTTCAAATGCAACAATACATAAATGTAATAAAGACATGAATTACAAAATAAATCAGACAAAGGGGTGGGAAGAGGAGCGGACGATATTAACCTAACAGATTGTTATGGTAAAAATAGGTTAAGCTTCAGCAGTATGCTGTGTTTCTACCCAGTTTCCCCTGGGGGAACAACGTTAATATATGATTGATGAAATGTGATTATATGCATGAGTGTATGTATGTTTGTATGTACCGGTATATGTGCATGTACAGTATGTATGTATGTATGTTTGTACAGTGAATGTGCGTGTGGATGTATGTACCAAGTGTGTATGTATGTAGGTATGTGCGTTCATATGTACCTATGTATGCGCGTATGTACCTATGTACTGTATGTGCGTATGTACGAATAAACGTCTGTATGTGCGTATGTATGTATGTATGTATGTATGAAAATAGGTGTGTGTACAAAAATAGGTTAAGCTTCAGCAGTTTCTACCCAGTTTACCCGCATTCGGGGTGGGGGATAACGTTAATATTGACGAAACGTATATATATATATATATATATATATGCATGAGTGTATGTATAGTATGTATGTATGTATGTATGTTTGTAAATTGAATGTGCATGTGAATGCATGTACCGTGTGTAGGGGTCCAATGTCCACAGATGTTTTGTTGTTTTTATCATTTGTTGTTATTGCTATTTTAACTTAACCTGACTCTCGCCAGATCCTTGTAGTTTGCTGAGCTCCACACAAGGATCTGGGACTTCTCAATAGGAGATGTATTTCAGAAGGCAGGGCCTTGTAAAAAAAATCATTGTATGTGATTGGATAAACCACTTGTCCGTTATCGTGAATGACGTGCTACTTCAACCACTCACATCGAAATCAACCCATGACGCTGATGAGAGCGACGCTGGGAAATCCAAAACAGAACAGCCAACATATTGGATAACGACAGACCGAAAAGTTCAAAACCGTTCTCTGTACATCTTTTAAAACAGTTTCTCTGTTCATCGACAAAACAGTTGCAATAGCAGAAACAATGTCAGCACACGACTCCTCGCTGCGTGCCGCCATTGTTGTTTGAATCAAACAGTCGCTCCGGCGATCTTGATTGGTTCATTATTTTTTGCTATCTTGAAGGAGTTTGCATTGCCCTCGAGCCCAGACCCTTGTGTGGAGCTCAGCAAACTACGGTCAGGTTAATTTTAACTGTCCTTTTTTAAAATAAAAATATATTTGTTTTATTTGGCACTTTTCCTGTCCTTTCTTTTAAATGGACAAAAGGGTAATAATTATTCTATTTTTCCAACAGCCTAATGAGCAGCATAGACAGTAAAAATACATATTTATGAACAAATTAGTCATGGGTTATAAATGGGTTATACTTTTATAGCACTTTTCTACCTTCAAGGTACTCAAAGCGCTTTGACACTATTTCCACATTCACCCATTCACACAATATATTTGTCTCCCAGTATGTGCGGGAGCCAAAGTACGGCCCAAGCCACATAGAAAGCCCAACTCCAAAACAGCAGGTGCGGTGCCCGGGAAACAAGGGACCACCAGCCCCACGCAGGCAGGCTGGCCAGTGACAGGACCCCCAGGACTGGGCCCACCATGCCACTGGGCAAGCCAGCAGCAGTCCGTAAACGGACGCCACTGCCGAGGACAAGGCATGGAAGAAGCAAGATACAACCAGCTCCCAGGCCAGCGAGAAACCACACACCACGCGGGCAGGGAGACAGGTCGCTAAGAGACTCCCCACAGCCGGACAAGAAGATCGCCCCGGCCCACAAGTAACCGGGCACCCACGAGCCCAACCACCCCTCCCCAGAGTCAGCCCCGGGCCGCCCCACTCTAGTCAACCGCAGCAGGACTGCCCCGCACGAAGCTAAGGAAACCAGCCTTGGAACCCACTGTCCACCGAGAATCGGCCGATCCATCCCCTCTCCCACAGCGACAACCCCCAACAAGTCCTCACCCAGACGACGGTCCGGCATCGGGTGCGAAGGAAAGTGCGAAGGTAGGCCCAGGCCGACACCTGACAAGTAGGGATGTCCGATAATGGCTTTTTGCCGATATCCGATATTCCGATATTGTCCAACTCTTTAATTACCGATACCGATACCAACCGATACCGATATCAACCGATATATGCAGTCGTGGAATTAACACATTATTATGTCTAATTTGGACAACCAGTTATGGTGAAGATAAGGTACTTTTTAAAAGAAATTATAAAATAAGATAAATAAATTAAAAACCTTTTCTTGAATAAAAAAGAAAGTAAAACAATATAAAAACAGTTACATAGAAACTAGTAATTAATGAAAATTAGTCAAATTAACTGTTAAAGGTTAGTACTATTAGTGGACCAGCAGCACGCACAATCATGTGTGCTTACAGACTGTATCCCTTGCAGACTGTATTGATATATATTGATATATAATGTAGGAACCAGAATATTAATAACAGAAAGAAACAACCCTTTTGTGTGAATGAGTGTGAATGAGTGTAAATGGGGGAAGGAGGTTTTTTGGGTTGGTGCACTAATTGTAAATGTATTTTGTGTTTTTTATGTTGATTTAATAAAAATAAAAAATAAAAAATAAAAATAAATACAAAACCGATACCGATAATAAAAAAAACGATACCGGTTCCAGAAATGACACCAAGGGTGAAGAAACACCATCCTTGCAACCATTGTAGATGATTGTGAGTCGTCTATCTCCCACTGTAGGGATGGGAATTGATAAGATTTTTTTGGATTCCACTTTCAATTCTGCTTAACGATTCGGTTCTTTAACGGTTCTCTTATCAATTCTTATTTGGAAAGGAAGAGAAAAAAAGGTGGATTTGCATCAATTGTGTTTAGTTTAGAGGTCACATGACCTTGCAAAGCCAACAGTGAGGTCTTAAGAGGCACGTAGCATAGAACAAAAACTTTTGAAAATACATTTTAAAAAGAAATTCTGTAGAATTTAACAAAACAAAACGTGGAAATTACACAAGACTTTTTAACTATTAAGAATCTTCGCCATCTACCTAAAAAATATACCATGCAATATGCTGCACAAAGGTTTGTTTCGATTTTTCGTTGCATACCTGCTCAGTGGTCTAGTGGTTAGAGTGTCCGGCCTGAGATCGGTAGGTTGTGAGTTCAAACCCCGGCTGAGTCATACCAAAGACTATAAAAATGGGACCCATTACCTCCCTGCTTGGCACTCAGCATCAAGGGTTGGAATTGGGGGTTAAATCACCAAAATGATTCCCGGGCCCGGCCACTGCTGCTGCTCACTTCTCGGGTGATGGGTTAAATGCAGATAATAGTCTCACCACACCTAGTGTGTGTGTGACAATCATTGGTACTTTAACTTTTTAACTTTATTTATAAGGTGAAACTACTATAATGACATAGGCTCATAACCTGCAACACAAGATATTTCAAACCTTCTTTTGATATAGTGTTAAAAGTTAAAGTTCCCATGATTGTCACACACACTAAGTCTGGCGAAATTATTCTCTGCATTTGAACCCATCACCCTTGATCACCCCCTGGGAGGTCAGGGGAGCAGTGAGCAGCAGCGGTGGCCGCGCCCTGGAATTGATGTTTATTGCTTACCGCTTTGAAAACCTTGAATTGAAAATCTCAGAAAATGTGGTGTACTGTAAACTGTAAGCCATGATTATCAAAGTTAGATTAAATAAAGGCTTGGCATATCTCACTTTGCGTGTAATGAGTTAACAACACATACTAGTTTCACATTTGAAGTTAATTCCTGACATAAATGGACTTTTACACGATATTCTAATTTCATGAGTTCCACCTGTATAATGTAATGACTGGGAGAAAATGTGGTTGGAGGAAAACATGCAACGTTTCTCCGACTACAATTTAACATTCACCCACCAAAGGAGCATCAATGTGGCAAATTGTTGCAAGCTTTTTACCATAAACTTAGTCACTGCTCGGTGACATTTGTCGTTTCTGGCCGAGTGGAACTCTTGCCTGCCTCAGTGAAAGCCTGTGGCAGGCGTGAACTGGAGCTATAACTGCTCGCCTTGAAACCAGTCAGAATATGTCTCTTCATGCTCATCTAAATGAGAAGGCATTCATTTCAATTTAATTTCTTAATGACAAAAAAAAAAATTTAAAAAATTTTTTTTAAAAATAAATAACCAAAAAATTTATATTTTGTTGTTTTCTTACTGTACCGAAAATGAACCGAACCGTGATCTCTAAACCGAGGTACGTACCGAACCAAAATTTTTGTGTACCCCTAATAAATAAACAAACTATCTTGCTTGTATGGAAGCAACATGAGGATTTTATCCAAATGAACTGCGACCTAACCAGATAGTTTAGTTTTAGTTTAGCTAGCTCGCTGTCTAAAGGAGTTGTATTCGACATTTGCAACTTTTCAGACTATCCATCCATCCACTTTCTACCACTTGTGCCTTTTGGGGTCGCGGGGGGCGCTGGAGCCTATTTCAGCTGCAATCGGCCGGAAGGCAGGGTACACCCTGGCTTTTCAGACTAGGCATGTATCAATATGAAAGTTTCATGTCACAGTATTGTGAGCAAAATTATCACTGTTATCATAATTAACACAATATTGTTGAATGTGCTCAAAAAGTACTTATACACACTAGTGTTTTGAGGACAATACATAATTATTATAACAAATACAAGAGTTGTTAAATGACACTTCTAAAAAAGAGAGATGGCAATACTACAAAGTTTTTAGCTCGTACCTCATGGGTGTCACAGCCATGACTTCCCAGTCAGATAAAACCAATCACCAAACTTCCTCTTTTTTAGAAAACATGTCACTGCAGTAAAAAGTCACATTTGGAGTCTGATTGCCAAAAGCTAGGCAGATAATTCTAGCTAGCTGCCTCCAAGGCAAAATGAACAGATGTCAGAAAAGTTGATCGCCAATAAGTTTGACAGGCGAGTGGTCAGACATACTGGCATCGACTGTAGTAAAGCTGTTGTCATTCGATAAAAACTATTGATATTTTACAGACTATGTTTTATTCTCACAGTAATTAAAAATACTTAAAGTGTCTCCCTTGACAACTCAAGAGAAAACACATAATTTTTGTGACGATGTGTCACTTCACCTCTGGTGGTGGTTCCTTGTTTGGTGTTTGTTTCCTGTCGGCGCTCCTATTTTTGTTCCCCTTTCTGCTTTTCTCCCTGAGCACTCAATTTCCCTCACCTGTCCCTGATTGGCAGCTTGGTACCCCTTGGTTGCCGTCCGAATCAGGCGGCTATTTATGCCTGCCTCGCCTGTCCCTCCCGTGCTCGATGATTGATTATTGTTTGAGAACCTTTATATGCATGACTGCTTCCTCCTTTTTAAATATATTAAAATCCTCTTACATGCGCATCGATCTCCTGTTTCCTGCATCTTGGGGTCACAACTACCGCAGCCATGCGAGTTTGCGACAATTTTACTTCTAAATTCGGTACAACTCCGTTTTTAAGGGGCTGTTGACAACCCTAACTGCAGAGGACGCTTAAACACAGAAGGTTCATGGGATACAATAGGGCTGCAACTAACAAATATTTGAATGGTCGATTAGTCAGTGATTATTTCTTTGATCAGTCAAACGATTATTGCTTATGAAATGCTGTACACGTTGAGTTGACGTTGAGTCTGCGACTTGATTTTAACTATTTTTTTAAAGGGGAACATTATCACCAGACCTATGTAAGCGTCAATATATACCTTGATGTTGTAGAAAAAAGACCATATATTTTTTTAACCGATTTCCGAACTCTAAATGGGTGAATTTTGGCGAATGAAACGCCTTTCTATTATTCGCTCTCGGAGCGATGACGTCACGTTGTGACGTCACATCGGGAAGCAATCCGCCATTTTCTCACTTTCGTCGGTGTGTTGTCGGAGGGTGTAACAACATGAACAGGGACGGATTCAAGTTGCACCAGTGGCCCAAAGATGCGAAAGTGGCAAGAAATTGGACGAAATTTGTTCAAAATACGAGGCTGTGGGGAAAGCTGACGAAATGGTCAGTCGTTTGTTCCGCACACTTTACCGACGAAAGCTATGCTACGACAGAGATGGCAAGAATGTGTGGATATCCTGCGACACTCAAAGCAGATGCTGACATCAACTCCAAAACTGGACAGATCAGCTTTCAGGAAAAGAGAGCGGATGAGGGTATGTCTACAGAATATATTAATTGATGAAAACTTTATTCATTACTCGAGGTTTTACGTAAATTATTATACATAAACTGTGTTTACCAATAATTTAGCTTAAAAACATTTATTTTTTTCAATCATTCGAGTACATTCGGGTAGTCTTGTGTAATGCAATATTTTGTGTCTATTTAGGTATGGTTAACCTGAGTGCTGAAATCGTGGAAAAATATGTTCTTAGCACGCCTGAAATGGGCTGTCTGCACTCTCAAAGTGCATGTTGTTGCCAAATGTATTTCATATGCTGTAAACCTAGTTCATAGTTGTTTCCTTTAATGCCAAACAAACACATACCAATCGTTGGTTAGAAGGCGATCGCCGAATTCGTCCTCGCTTTCTCCCGTGTCGCTGGCTGTCGTGTCGTTTTCGTCGGTTTCGCTTGCATACGGTTCAAACCGATATGGCTCAATAGCTTCAGTGTCTTCTTCAATTTGGTTTTCGCTACCTGCCTCCACACTACAACCATCCGTTTCAATACATGCGTAATCTGTTGAATCGCTTAAGCCGCTGAAATCAGAGTCTGAATCCGAGCTAATGTCGCTATACCTTGCTGTTCTATCCGCCATGTTTGTTTGTATTGGCATCACTGTGTGACGTCACAGGAAAATGGACGGGTGTATATAACGATGGTTAAAATCAGGCACTTTGAAGCTTTTTTTAGGGATATTGCGTGATGGGTAAAATTTTGAAAAAAACTTCGAAAAATAAAATAAGCCACTGGGAACTGATTTTTAATGGTTTTAACCCTTCTGAAATTGTGATAATGTTCCCCTTTAAACCTTTTATAGTATTATAGTATTGTAACAAAAGAAACATAAATTACTAAGAAAATAATGGTTTTACTATATTCCACAAAGTATTTTAAAATTAAATAAATAAACAGAGTTACAGTCGAAATGTTCTGTAAACATGACATTCAGTGCAAAAAGTATTTTTACTTAGTACAGTCGGGGTTATTTTGCTGCAATTATTTACCTGAAGTAATACAATTGTAAACATGCACATTCCTGATGGTCTATTAGCTAAACATTTTATCAAGCAACTCGCTGACAATAAAAAATCTTTGTCGATGAATTTTTATGACCAATGTTGTCAACTAATCGTTGCAGCCGTATTGAACATTATCATAGTGTGTCCAGCTTTATGATAGTGACAACAAATGTTACGATGGTGACGATACACGTTACGATTGGTGACGAGACACGTTACGATGGTGACGAGACACGTTACGATGGTGACGAGACACGCTACGATGGTGACAAGACACGCTACGATGGTGACAAGACACGCTACGATGGTGACAAGACACGTTACGATGGTGACAAGACACGTTACGATGGTGACACTACACGTTACGATGGTGATACTACTGATGGTGACAATACACATTATGATGGTGACAATACACGGTATGATGTTGACACAGAGGTCTATAACAGGTAGCTGGTGATACAGTAACTTGCCAAAGGGTCAACTAATATTTACTTCAACTCTTAGTATATCGACAAGTGGTAAATTCTGACATTATGCTTCTATTTAATGACAAATTACTACAATAAAGCATGAAAGCTTTGAGTGGAGATCTGCTTCATAAATTAAGCACAATTTTTTTTTTAATTCAGTCATACTAATGATAAAAGACACATATCTCACCTTTCCATTGTTTTTGTCAAAGTACTTGTCATAGTGATGAAAGTAGGAGACCTGCTCTATCATAAAGCTGCACACTGATTTTATTTAGTTAAGCAGAACATATTTGTGTTAAAGAAAGAGGTTTATTGTTATACTGTTACAAAAAGCAAAAACACTTTCTATTAAAAAAACAAATCTTTAAAATGTTGTTATTGTGCAAAAAAAATGATGATTATTATTTGTTTCCCATGTATTTGTATTATGCCAAAACCTGTGCTTCTGATTCAAATAGAATAAAAATATGTGTGTGTAGATTGTCAGTCATTTGGTTCAATGGTTGAATGGATGCAACCCGGAGATATCTTCAACAATCAAGGAGAGTCAAGTCTCCTCCATTCAAACTTTGTGGATATTTCAAAACTATTTTCAAACAAGTATAAAATCCAAAAGAAAGCCCTGCAATGTTACTCCTTTTTCAGGGAGTAGCCAACCCTTTTTGTAGTGGACACTTGTGTTTTGCATAACAGAGGTAAATTTGTAACTCTGTCAAAAGAAGTAGAGCAAAAAATAATGTGTACTGCAGAAGACGCCGCATCTCAGTAGAATTTTCAGATTCATTGCAGCTGCTAATATTTTCATCTTAATGACTGACGCTTTAACATCTTCGAAATAACACATTTTTGTTTGTAAGTCACAAAAAGGCGCTGTGTGCATAAAAGGCACTACTGTATGGGCGAGCAAAGTGTTTCATTCTAGTGACAGGCTTGGAGTGTTTGTGTGCTGCCAGTAAGCAATTTAAAGAGACTGCAGTGACACAATAAATCAATAACTGGAAGCTGACATGATCACTTCAATTATTACCGTACTGACTAATAACATGTCATTAATGTTGTATCATTTCGAAAGGAGGAAAGAACCGTGGCGGCGCTGTAAAGCTGTAAACGAGTATTGATTCAGTGGGTAGGCCCGATGGAATGATAACTTATTGATGATGTAAACCATGGATAAATCATATTTTACGATCAAAGCAGGCCTCTTTCACTGTGAATCAACATTCACTTCCAAATGACTTACTGAGACTACACCAGGATGGAAGACATTGATTTTAAATGGAGCTTGCAGGGTCTTCTTTGCATTTATTCCTTTTGCACAGTCCAAAATGTGGTTTCTTCCCAGCAGGGACAGAATTTGGATTTCACAAGTGAGGGGAGGACACAAGAGAAGAACAAGAAGACTGCAAGAGTTACCCCCATTTTTAAGGCTGGTGATGAGACGAAACCAGAGAACTATCGGCCGATAAGTATTTTGCCAATCGTATGAAAAATAGCAGAAAAGTGGGTTACCGCACAGCTAATTGAACACCTAAGTGGTGGACATACTCCTTTTCATCCAATGCAATTTGGTTTCCCTAAATATCCCTCTCCAGAAGCAGCTACATGTTACTCTATCTAGAAAGTTTGAAGCCTTTTTTAGGTCAGGGTGGCTTTGCAGTTTCGTTTAGTTTTTTATTTAAAATGTGCTTTTGACACACTAGATCAGGGGTCCCAAAACTTTTTGACTTGAGGGCCGCATACATACACATATATACATATGCATACACATATATACATATGCATATATATATATATATATATATATATATATATACATATGCATATATATATATATATCCTGCCTTCCTTAAGCACACTTGTACACGAAGGCAGTAAGTTCAACACCTTCCGCTCATCAAAACTCTGAACACCAGGTTGACTGATGGAGGCCAGGTTTATTGACAATTGCAAGGGTAAAACTGTAGGACACAAACGTTGTAAATATAAATGCATGAATTAAATTAACTTAATAATGTCATATCACAGACCACAGATTATCAAGTATTGCATTTGAATTAAATCTAAGTTTAACTTTATCACACACCACTGTATGTGTTGTTATGATTAATAATATCCGTGACATATGAGCGTTCTACTGTTTAAATTGTCTTAAGTAACAGTACAACAAACGTCCACTAGATGGCGGCAGATGACAACAAATGAAAGTTAGCCGACATGAACAGGTAATGCAATCAGCGATCGTCTAACATCATAAAACACACACATTTCACAGCTAAATATGACTCATTGTGTACTACAAACATTAAATATGGGTACATACCAACGATGCCACGAACAGCATAAGATGTGATAGTTTGCTGAGAAACACGAGGAATGAGGCGGAGTTGTGCGCACCTGTCTGAAATACTTCCTGAGTCTAAACACGTGACCTATCTGCGTGTTTCTTAAAGGTACAGCTCACTTAACAGAACCAACTGAAATGACTCGAAAATAAACACACACTAAATAAAGTCATCTTAATAACCGTGGCAGAACACTCCCCGCCTGGCATTATCAAATGTCATCACTTAAATGTCCCTACAGCTCTTATTGTTCCTAATCAGGAGCAAGAAGGAGGACTGTCTCTGAAATGGGACGCAGGAAGACTTTAGTCCCATCTTTCCTGTAGACCTTGATCTCCACTTGCCGCACCTTACCGTCTTTGCTTGGAAAGACTTGAGTAATCAAGCCCAGAGGCCACTCGTTTCTTGCAAGCTGGTTGTCTTTGAGAAGGACAATACTCCCAAGCTGAAGGTCTGGGGTGGAGGCCATCCACTTTCTCCGTGGTTGAAGTGACGCAAGGTATTGTTTCTTCCATCTACTCCAGAAAGTTTGGGCAAGATGTTGGACTTGACGCCACTGGGACTTGTGAAGGTCTTTGATCCAATCACCGACTGGGGCAGAAGGAATACTCACCTTTTGGGTGAGGAGGGTCGCTGAAGTAAGGATGAGGGGGTCGTCCGGGTCAGTCGACACTGGGATCAGAGGTCTGGCATTAATGATTGCAGCAACCTCTGCCATCAGTGTAGTGAGTGCTTCGTGAGTGAGTCGTGAAGCTCCCAGCTGGAGGAACATGGAGTCCAGAATCCTTCGTGCTACTCCAATCATCCTCTCCCATGAACCACCCATATGAGAGGCGTGAGGAGCGTTGAACTTCCATTCACATCCTTGATCCAAGAGATACTTCTCGACCGAAGCATTAATGATGCTTGAGGAGATCTTCAGCTCTTTACACGCGCTGACAAAGTTAGTTCCTCGGTCTGAACGAATAAGCTTCACAGGGCCCCTAACAGCAAGGAAACGCCGAAGAGCGTTGATGAAGCTTGACGTGTCGAGAGATTCTATTACCTCGATGTGGACAGCTCGAACACTCATGCAGGTAAATAACACTGCCCACCGTTTACTCTGAGCAAAGCCACCTCTTGTACGTCGTGAAGACACAGCCCACGGTCCGAACACATCCAAGCCAACATTTGTGAATGGAGGTTCAGTAGAGAGGCGATCTTCCGGAAGGTCGGCCATCTTCTGTGTCTGATGGGGGCCTCGTAGTTTGTTATCGGGGAGACGGCGCCTTAGTGACTTGAAAGGCAGCGGAGCTACCCAGCTGTTGTTTTTATCTTTCTTTAAGTTGTCTCTCATGATTTTCAAGAAAGAAATGTCCTCAATTGATGGAGCAAGTTTGTCATCATCCCTTGTCTGTTGAAACACTGTGGAGCCCAACTCCTCAGCTTCTCGACTGCATGTAAGAATCCCTGTCGTCTGTATCTTAGGATAGTCTTTGTATTGAAACTGACTGCACCTCTCTTTCACCTGCAGGGTGTTTGGGCATGGTTGAAAGATGGAAGGGCGTTTCCATTCTGCTGTCTGGGTATAGAAGGCATTTACACTGTCTGGCTTGTGCACACCTCCCAGGCAGACGTTACCAACTATCACCCACCCCAGGTCGAGTTTCTGTGCATAAGGAGCATCTCGAGGGCCGTTCAACTGTTTGCGAACTTTGTGGGCTGCGATAATGTCTCGCCCTAGGAGAAGCAGAATGGGTGTACTCTGTTCGAGCTCTGGGATGAATTGAGCAATAGACTTCAGGTGGGGGTGATTAGATGCAGCATTGGGAGTTGGGATCTCTGATCTATTGTTAGGGATGTCGTTGCATTCAACCAGACTTGGTAGAGGAAGACTGACTTTCCCGTCCATGGATTCGATCTGGTAGCCTGTAGCTCTTCTCCCCATGGTTTCTGTTACTCCTGAACAGGTTCGGAGAGAGTATGGAGAGGGGGATCCTTGGACTTTGAAGGTGTCGAAGAACTCAGACCGGGCCAAGGATCTGTTGCTGTGTTCGTCAATGATAGCGTAGACCTTTATTGCCTTCTCTTGACGGTTGACGGGGTAGATTTTAACCAAACAGATTTTAGAACATGACCTGTCGTTTTGATCACCACCACAGACTGTAGTGCAGCTGCTGGCAACTTCTGAAGGTGTTGGCTCCCCGCCATGCTTTGAAGAGGGGTATGGCTCCTCTGTCTGTGGTGCTGGTCCTGGATGAAGAGCAGAGTTATGTTTCTCACTCCCACATTCAGTGCATGTGGCCGTATACTTGCAGTCTCTAGCCATGTGTTTTGAAGATGTGCAACATTTAAAGCAGATCTTGTGTTCTCTGAGGAATGCTTTCCTTTCTTCTATGGGTTTATCTCGGAAAGCTCGACATTTCCTCAGAAGGTGGGGTTTTTTATGAATTGGGCAGTGACGTTCGGGGTTCTCAGCTTCATCACTGTGTTCTGTAGGAGAGACATCCATCTTGTGGACTGATATTTCTTTTGGTTTGGTTGTTCTAAAGGTCTTGTCCGTCATTGCAATGTCAGCTTGAACAGCAAAGTTGAAACTAGGGTCATTTCTGATTTTAGCCTGATGGAAAATAAAGTCCACAAATACTTCAAAGGGAGGGAATGAGACTCGACAACGTTCTTTGTAATCGGACCCAACAGACAGCCATTTCTCTTGCAGACTAGAGGGCAACTTATGGACAAGAGGACTTATTCCTCTGGCTGTGTCGAGGTAGTGAAGGCCGGGAAGAGTTCCATCTGTCTTGGCCGCCTGCAGTTCCATAAGAAGGTCACTGAGCTCATGAAGTTTTGCATAGTCTTTGTAGGTGATTTTGGGGAAGTTGCTGATGCGTTGGAAGAGTGCCTCTTCGACAACTTCAGGGGCTCCGTAGCATGCGTCCAGTCTGTCCCATATCATCTGAAGTCCTCTTTGAGGTTGGCTAGTGTTGACAGCTCGAATACGTTTTGCATGTTCTCCTGACTCTTTCCCAAGCCACTTGACCAGCAAATTCATTTCCTCGCTGCATGTTAGATGAAGTCCTCTTACTGCGTTTTGAAAGGACTGTTGCCAAGCGCTGTAACTCTCCGGCTGGTCGTTGAATTGGGTCATACATGTAGTAACCAGTTCACGTCGAGCGAAATATCTGATGACATCACTCATACCTGATCTGTCATGATGAGCATTATGAGGAGTGTTACTGGACATGGCGGGATACTGAAAACCATTATTACTTGATCCCTGTGGGTTATGATAACCTTGAGTATTCTTGAAGGGTAGGGGCGTGGTCATAGAGGGTTGTGGCTGATTTACAGTTACTCTGCTTGCTGCTGTTTGTGTGATGTTGGAAGCAGCTGGCCTATCTACTTCTATGGACTGGGGAGCATGGTGATAGTTTCTTGGTGCTGGGTCTAAACATAGATGGCTGCTTTCATTTTGAGAAGGAAAATGAGGATGTGGATGCAGTGCCGGGGTTGAATGTGTGTGTAGCTGACCAACACTGTCCTGGATGAAGGGGTGAAGAGGGGCGTTGGATTGTGTGCCTCGCTCACGAGCACCATCCTGAGCGTATTCTTCTAATGCTAAAGACGAATGTTCTTTAGACTGTTCAGTGACATATTCTCTGGTCCGCCCTAGAGGATCACAGGGAATCTCTTGAAGTGGTAGCTTCCTGCTACTTCGCACACTGCCGTCCATGCTTAACGCTGCTTCTAGCGCCTTAGCCTCCGCTTCAGCTACAGCTGCATCTCTTTCTAGAGACAGTTTCATCATTTGTGCTTCTAATTGGGCTTTTTCCATTGCTAGGATCATGTCTTTTTCTGCAAAGTTCAGTCGTGCTTTTGCTGCCTCTGCGTTGGCACGGGCTAAAGCCGCAGCATTCCCTGCAGATGATTTTGTGAAGCGTGATGTGTAGGATCTAGACTTCAGCGACGGCTCCTTTGAATCCATGATGTATGTTCAGCGTGAAACTGTGTTATCTTATGCGATGAAGTCGTTGTTTTACTATCCTGCCTTCCTTAAGCACACTTGTACACGAAGGCAGTAAGTTCAACACCTTCCGCTCATCAAAACTCTGAACACCAGGTTGACTGATGGAGGCCAGGTTTATTGACAATTGCAAGGGTAAAACTGTAGGACACAAACGTTGTAAATATAAATGCATGAATTAAATTAACTTAATAATGTCATATCACAGACCACAGATTATCAAGTATTGCATTTGAATTAAATCTAAGTTTAACTTTATCACACACCACTGTATGTGTTGTTATGATTAATAATATCCGTGACATATGAGCGTTCTACTGTTTAAATTGTCTTAAGTAACAGTACAACAAACGTCCACTAGATGGCGGCAGATGACAACAAATGAAAGTTAGCCGACATGAACAGGTAATGCAATCAGCGATCGTCTAACATCATAAAACACACACATTTCACAGCTAAATATGACTCATTGTGTACTACAAACATTAAATATGGGTACATACCAACGATGCCACGAACAGCATAAGATGTGATAGTTTGCTGAGAAACACGAGGAATGAGGCGGAGTTGTGCGCACCTGTCTGAAATACTTCCTGAGTCTAAACACGTGACCTATCTGCGTGTTTCTTAAAGGTACAGCTCACTTAACAGAACCAACTGAAATGACTCGAAAATAAACACACACTAAATAAAGTCATCTTAATAACCGTGGCAGAACAATATATATATATATATATATATATATATATATATATATATATATATATATATATACATATATATATATATATATATATATATATATATATATATATATATATATATATATATATATATATATATATATATTAGGGATGTCCGATAAATGCTTTAAAATGAAATATCGGAAATTATAAGTATCAGTTTCAAAATTATCGGTATCGGTTTCAAGAAGTAAAATTTATGATTTTTTAAAACCCCGCTGTGTAAACGGACGTATTAAGAAGTACAGAGCGGCAATAAACCTTATAGGCACTGCCTTTGCGTGCCAACCCAGTCACATAATATCTGCGGCTTTTGACACACTCACAAGTGAATGCAATGCATACTTGATCAACAGCCATACAGGTCACACTGAGGGTGGCCGTATAAACAACTTTAACACTGTTACAAATATGTGCCACACTGTGAACCCACACCAAACAAGAATGACGAACACATTTTGGGAGAACATCCGCACCGTAACACAACATAAACACAACAGAACAAATACCCAAAACCCCTTGCAGCACTAACTCTTCCGGGACGCTACAATATACACGCCCCCGCTACCCCCTGGCCTGGAACCAATTAGCCGCGATAAACGAGGGACAACTGTACCTTGTATGTCCTGGCTAAGGATCAAACCACCTTAATTCTGTTAGCTGTGACAGCTTGGGTGTATATGCTACAAATATTTATGTCAACAACATAGTTATCTTTAAGTGAAGCACCCAGCTCTTTTTTTTCAATGTTTTTCTTTGTTTTATTTGCTCGTGATTCATATTTTCATGATTCATAATGTCGTGATTAAACTTTAGAGAGACAATCAATGAGCTTAAGCCTGAGCAGCCATTTTCGGCTCGTTTCCATTCAAAGGTGTCAGGGGTAAATTGAAGCCCTCAGCAGAATTTTATATAGAAGCCCCTCCGCCCATTACGTTTTTTTTTTACACATTTATACTTATGTGAAATTATTTTTTTCATGTGATATGATTTTTAATTTAAATTGATGTATGTTGTGTAATAAAACTAATTAATGGATATCAATTTTGATATAACTTCTATTTTAGTCCAAAATAATATCATTAAAACATACATTTGCATATCTTTGTCAAACATCTACAACCAGGATTTGATCCCAGTACCACAGCACTAACACTGCGCACCACTATTAAGGATTTCTGAAGAAATTAAATCCAATTAAAGACTTTTAAGGACATTTCTATTTATATTATTCCTTTATATTATATTCTCACAATCTGTCATTCATTAATTGCCATTTTAGATGTCCTTATTCACGCAAAATGAGGACGCCCACAGATCGCGGATGTTTCTCATGTTTTGGCTACAGGAGGCAGACAGTGCATAACAACCACAGAAAGATGTTTCTACCTTGTAGGGAAACTGGGCTGCGGAAACGTGTCAAAGGCACATTAGCGTGTCCTGTTAACTGCGAGAAAACCGTTCATTCATGTGATGTGAGCGTACAAAATAACGTGTCAAGCTAATTAAGGTTTTAAAGAATGTAGCACCATTGATGAGCACAGAAATAATTACTGTATCAGAAGGTATAGGAAAAGAAATACAATGAACACAATCACAAAATGCACACCTGCACAATCTCATTAGGAGCCATTATTATAAAATACGACAATGAAAATTAACATAGAATATTTTTTTCCAACTAATCACTCTCTTTATTTTGTTTCATGTTCTTTGTTTTTGGATTATTGTATATTGTTTGCATCATATGACAAACAATGCGAAACAATCTAAATGTTTATTATATCTTTATATTTATTGATCATGTTTAACTGACTAATTATTTACCAGTTTTTACTGTGTCCTAAAGCGCCCAGAAAGGCACCTATAAATTAAATACACTGTTGTTACAGTATTATTATATTAGTATATTTGTTTCATAACAATTCTTTTTTTTTTAAATTTGGTTTATCAGAGCTGTCATAATGACGGAAGTCTTAGGCTTTGAAGGTAAACGTTTGTTTAAAGGTTTAATAAAGAATGTTAATAAAATAACTTGGCTCTGAAATTTCAGTGTTTACAGTTCTATCGTTTGTTTCTGTGTTACAGTAGCTAAAATGTTGCCTGTTCCTTTAATACAAGTTTTACAATGACCACAATTTGACACTGTAACTGATTCATTCGATTTCATTTATTTTTATGGGCAAAACTTGAGTGATTAAATAGTTTTCTTTGTTGCCAGTAAGGTGGCCGATGTGTTCGCTTACGACATTGATGGCTGATGTCATGACGTTTGTAACGTTTCTACGTTGTCATGGCGCCTCCTTACTTTCTACCTTTTTGTGGAGCAACAAGCGACTGTCCTCCATTCAATGTTGCAGCACAATAGAAGATTTATTTGCCCTTAAGGCCCAATGAGTCATACGCTAAGAACCAAACTCACCCCAGAGGAACGGGCCAGACATAACAGAAAGAAGTGTTTTATTATTAAGATGTTAAGCCAGCGCACAGGGATGCATTTAATGTATACTCCTTGACGTTTATTGCGTACTACACAGGACCCAACGATTGGACTCGAAGGTGATTGTTCGTACTTGTTTGGTTCAGGAACAGGTACAGCAAGTCTTATAATAGCACTAATGTACCTCGAGTAATACAAGGTGACTAATGCATGGTTCTATTGTATTTTAACTGAGAGTTGTGAACATACATGTTTAGGAAATACACAATATTTATTTTAGGTTCTGGAACAGGTACATCGACTTTATATACTTAGCCATACTGTACCTAAAAATTATTAATGCAAAGTTATAGTCCATCTGCCATGGTATAATCAAATATTGAGCTTTTTTTTACACCTTTGACTCTTTGCTGTTACAATTTGGAAACATACAAGTACCTTTTAGGTTCTGGAACAGGTACCTTGACTTCAATACTGAGCTCAACTGTACCTAAATAAAATGATCTGTGAAGAGTGGTAGTCGGTTTACCTGCCATGGTACAACCAAATATATACATATTTTTACACCTCTGGCTAGTTACTGTTACAGTTTGGAAACACTAGTACCTTTTAGGTTCTAGAACAGGTACAGCCGCTTCAATACTTAGCCCTACTGTACCAACAAAAACGATTTGTGCAAAGTTGTAGTATTTTGTTTGTTAAAGTTAAAGTACCACTGATAGTCACACACACACTAGGTGTGGTGAAATTATCCTCTGACCCATCCCCATGTTCACCCCCCGGGAGGTGAAGGGATCAGTGGCCGGGAATCATTTTGATGATTTAACCCCCAATTCCAACCCTTGATGCTGAGTGATGTAATGGGTCTCATTTTTATAGTCTTTGGTATGACTCAGCCGGGGTTTGAACTCACAACCTACCGACCTCAGGGCGTACACTCTAACCACAAGGCCATCTTTGACTCTTTACTGTTACAGTTAGCAACACACATTTTGACTAAGTTTACACTGCAGGCCAAAGTGGCCCAAATCAGATTTTTTTCTAAATATTTTTTTCCAGCTGACACTGCAAGTAAAAAGGGGATTTTTATCAGACCTCAGTATAAATGTGCACAGGCCCAAATGTGGCCTCTAAGTCACTTACATGCAAAGTTTGATAAAGTGAAAACAAAGTAAGTTGACCTGTAGAAATTAACTACCTCTTGTAGATGAAGAGTTGACTTGTCACTGGCGCTAAAAGTGATTAATTTATTATATATTTTATTTGATATCTAAATTGGCATTTCAAAAACTTAAGGTATAATTGTTTGATGTGGCAGCAGCATAAATCAATACACACCATTGGTAGCTTTTTTTCAACGAAGCGGCTAATTTTGACAGAACACCAGATTCTGTAAATGAAGATAATTGCAAAAAGGAAAGTGGTTGCGCTGCGCACACAAATAATGACATAAAAAGACGCAATCTGGTCACATTTCCGTTTAGACTGCAGTCACATTTGCAAAGCTCAGATTCCATTCAGATTTGGTCTACCTCCTGATGTGGCCCAAATCTGATGCAAAAAGATCAGGTTTTAAGCACTTTGGAGCATTTAAAAAATATCAAAAAATAACCAAAAAATATCCGATCTGTGTCACTTGTGGGGAAAAAACTCTAATCAGGTGTGAAGTGTGAGGAATGAGTCAAAAAAGGTAGCCCTACTGTACCCTAAAGGGGAACTGTACTTTTTTTTAAATGTTGCCTATCGTTCACAATCATTATGAGAGACAAGAACAGACGTCTTTTTTTTTTTTTTTTTACAATTTTAAAGATGATGAAAACGCTTGAAAGATGCGGCTAATGGGAGTCACCTTTGTAGCCTTCAAAGCCCTCTAAAACAACTTCAAAACCCTCCATCAACATTTTATATACACACTGCAAGTGAATGTTGTCTGTCTATCTGTGTTGGCCCTGTGATGAGGTGGCGACTTGTCCAGGGTGTACCCCGCCTTCCGCCCGAATGCAGCTGAGATAGGCACCAGCACACCCCAAAAAGGGACAAGCGGTAGAAAATGGATGGATAGATGGAAGTCTATATATAATGTAGTAACAGACACCTTCATAATATAATGTAATATGTTCCATATATTTTTGGACAAATGAGGATTTACAACCTTATACTTTTGAAGTTAAATATACTGATGCTTATACAGTGTTGGCGTTAACGCACTTTTTGTGTCTTTTTACGAATTGAAATCAGAAAGGACGCGCAATTCCAGCAGCCCGCGCGTGGTTTTTTTTTTTTACATTTTTATTGCCCGGTTGGCTTGTTTTTTTTAAATTTGATCGATTATCGCTTTCCGCCGGTGTTTAGTTTTGTTTATATTTTCCGGATCAAATTTCCGTCCCCGTTTATTGCGTTTTTATTGGTCGTAAATTTTGATTCGCCGAAAGTTTTATCAATGACAAATACTGCCTCAGTTTGCACTGGGACAACTTTACCGTGAGGGGCTGTCAAAAGAAACACTTGATGGTAAACACAAAGGTGAGTGTTGTGTTGTGCCATCTCTCCAGTAAATGAGTTGTTTTACTCTTTGTGAGTCCATGGAAACTTCACTTTTATCTCCCGCTGAAGCGACATCGTTCGGGGATGGCTACAGGCTAGCTGTTAGCTTCAAGCTAACCAGCACCCGACCAGACCAAAAACATACTTTGTAGGTCAACAAACGGGGCAAATGTGTGCCTTTTGAAGTGTTAATGTGCGAGGAGTGTTCTCTTGGAGAAGTGGCTGACAAGTTAGCAAGTGTCGCTCGCATCGCTGACAGTGACGTCATCACCGTCATTGTTTATTGAAGCAGAGGTAATGACTTTGCGTTATGATAAACGCGCATGCGTCGTCAGGCTCGGCTTTTTATCGATAGACTTATCAGATGTAATTTGTTATAATCTATAGCAGGGGTGTCAAAAGTGTGCCCCGGAGGCCATTTGCGGCCCACAACTAATGTTTTAAAGGCCCATGGCACATTCTAAAAATACTATTAAAATAAACAAAAACATAACTAATGTGGAATAAAAAAGCTTACAGGTGAAATGTAATTTATAAAAAGTTGCAATGTTGGTTAATAAAACAAAGCTGTTTTTTTTTATTTCAAACTGTCATTGCTCAAGTTAAAGTTAAGTTAACGTTAAAGTACCAATGATTGTCACACACACAGCAGTGGGCAGCACCGGTGGCCGCGCCCGGGAATCATTTTTGGTGATTCAACCCCCAATTCCAACCCTTGATGCTGAGTGCCAAGCAGGGAGGTAATGGTCCCATTTTTATAGTCTTTGGTATGACTCGGCCGTGGTTTGAACTCACAACCTACAGATCTCAGGGTGGACACTCTAACCACTAGGCCACTGAGTAAACATAATATTGAATCTAAATCAAAGTTTTTTATGAATTATTGACCTATACAAGGCTCTGATTACTGTACTTCACATCAAATATTCCACTTTGAAAAATACTTTTTGTGGAAAATTTAGCATATTTTGTGTGTTGGCCATAAAAAACAAAGTTTTCTTTGACAAAAAGGGCAGAAAACAAACAAACAAAAAAACAACAACAACATTTCATTGAGGGATATATTTAAGCGTTAAATATCAAATGTATGTATGCCCTGGCACACCATTATCATCATTTCATGACCGAAGCAAAACACTTTTTACACTTTTATACTGAAATATATACACCTACAACTCATTAAATACAAATATTGAAAAAACTACCGGCAGCAGTAAAGTTCAGATCCATGAAGGAAAGAAGAAAGTGAGTGAATGTTTATAACTGAATACATTTACATATGCATAAAAATGTGTTTTCTTTTGTATTATTTTTTTAATGAATTAAGTAACGTTTATGACAACCTTTTTCTAAAACACAATATAAAATGTGAGATATAACAGGATAATGCATACATTTATCATTTGTTTTCAAAACGATTACAAAAAAGTGGGACGCCAAAAATGTACTGTGGGACCCCATTTTTATGACTTGATGGGGTCCCAATTCCTAGCGCCAACACTGATTATAGAAGCGAGCACGAAGGAAGAGTGAGACGTTGGAGCAGACAGAAGCTGGGAGAGTGAGGTGAAAGTGATTTTGACACTATAAATATGGAATTTGGAGACAATCTATTTCGACATAAATGGATTTCTTACCCAAAATTAACAGGAAACGTACCTGGCCATCTGGACCAGACGAACAACTGTCCATTGAGTGGGTCACTTGAATATTGTTCATGATACACGCAGCACGCCATGCGTGTTATTACAACTACAGTGCATATAAAGTTAAAGTTAAAGTACCAATGATTGTCACACACACACTAGGTGTGGCGAGATTATTCTCTGCATTTGACCCATCACCCTTGATCACCCCCTGGGAGGTGAGGGGAGCAGTGGGCAGCAGCGGTGGCCGCGCCCGGGAATCATTTTGGTGATTTGCTGTCTGGCTAGCTCAGTTTTGTACAAACAAAATATGAAATATGGGCTAATACTTTACAAACACTGTTTTCACATATTTTTCAGTCAATACAGATTGGTGTCCTATCGCAGTGTTGTGCATTACAAACCCAAACGCGTTTCGTGTTGTTGTAGAAGCTAGCTTATCTCTTGCCCTGGTTAGCTTTTACGGCTGATACCGTAGCATGTCGTTGTGTTACTACGCTAGAAAAAGAGTTCCTCAGCGTTCGCTCTTACAATAACAATGTTGCAACAGCTTGGTTATTATACAGGTTATGGAACGTAAAGGAAGTACTGTTAACGGTTTTTGAATGCACTTTTACGTAGAATTGATTGAGAGGTAGAATTGATTGCTCCCATTAGCTGCATTGCTAGCCACCTAGAACGAGCCGATTTTTATATGTTAGAAACGGAAGGAAAAAAAACTATTGTCTTCTCTCATAATGGTTGTGTACGATAGGCAAAATAAAATAAAAAAATGTAGTTCCCCTTTAAGTAACATGAATTGACTCCTTTGGGGTATTTTAACTGGCATGTTACAATACAATATTCAGTTTGTATACCCTTTACTCTATTGCTACACTTGAAAACCAGACTTTTTTGCTTTTTGGTTCTGTAACAGGTACAATTTCAAATAAGCAGCTTTACTCCTCCCATTACGTAGCTCAGCTGCTGTGTATTGTGTGAAGAGGGCCATGTACAATTCCAATCAATGAATGACATGTTGCTTTATATGAAATTTTACCGCAAACATATTTCCAACCCCGTCCTGCTGCGTCCATCCAACTATCCATTTTCTACCGTTTATTCCATTCGGGGTCGCGGGGGGCGCTGGAGCCTATCTCAGCTACAATCGGGCGGAAGGCGGGGTTTACCCTGGACAAGTCGTTTATTTAAAATATAATAGAAAAAAAATCCCAAAACATTTTCACAGGGTCTGAATAGTTTCAGGAGGGTTTGCAAGCTTTAATGTTAATGTATGTTATTTTGCACTAAATTATGAAACTTTTTTTGACCAGGAATTCAATTTAATACAAAACATGAAGCCAAATAAAATCAGGTTTGATCAAAAAAATAATACAGTTTGTTTCACATGAATAAAAAAGTGCCACCTAGGCCACCTACTCAGTGGCCTAGTGGTTAGAGTGTCCGCCCTGAGATCGGTAGGTTGTGAGTTCAAACCCCGGCAGAGTCATACCAAAGACTATAAAAATGGGACCCATTACCTCCCTGCTTGGCACTCAGCATCAAGTGTTGGAATTGAGGGTGAAATCACCAAAAATGATTTCCGGGCGCGGCACCGCTGCTGCCCACTGCTCCCCTCACCTCCCAGGGGGTGAACAAGGGGATGGGTCAAATGCAGAGGACAAAGTCCACCACACCTAGTGTTTGTGTGACAATCATTGGTACTTTAACTTTAATAAGTTTTTACACACTTAATTCAAGTGCATTTAAAAAACTATTTTTTTACACTTGGTTCTGAATTATGTACAATCAGTGGAATAATTAGCTCTACTGTAAATAAAGTAAAGTACCAATGATTGTCACACACTGTGTCTTGTGTGCCATAAATGGACCCCTTAAGTGTCATTTAACTGGGGTGGTAGAATCAAATATTCAATTTTTACACCTAATTGACACAACACAGCAGGCACAAGACATTAAAACAACGTCGACAACATGTTGAATTAGGTCCTGATGTTGAGCAACTCAAATCCAACGTTGAAACGACATGCTTTTTGACAATGTTTAATCAACGTTGGGTTCTGACGTTGATTTGACCATTGAATTGTGGTCATTACCCAACCAATATTCTACCACACAAAGACAATGTTGAAACAACATGCTTTTTGACGACATGTATTCAATGTCAGGTTGGGACGTTGATTTGACAATTGAAATTGTGTCATTTCCCATCCTAAAACACGGATACAACGATAGACATTGTGTCAATTTACAAATACAACTATTTTGAAACATCGTTTAGAAGTCAGTTTTTTTTTAAAACATGTATAATCAACTAGGGATGTCCGCCAATATTTGCAAAAAAATGCATATCGGCAAGGCATGGGAAAATGCCGATCCAGATCCAGTTTAAAAAAAACTCCGCTCCGTGTTTTCCAACGCAAAGATTTAAATAATACATTCCACTTTTCTGCTGCTCCCTATTTCCGTTCCGCATTTTCCAGCACACCTTAAACACATCCACAGGTCTATGGATTCTCACGCAGTTGTTTTTAGCTGCTGGCATTGCACTACAGGCTCTTCCCACTCCTTCTTCTGTCTCCTTCTCACAGACAGGCGCAACTTCTTACACACGTCACATACTGTCACGACATACGTCGTAACGTCACATACGTATACGCCCTCTCCCAGCAGAGAGGTAGCAGCATGGCTAACGTTAGCTGTGATGCTAGCGCAGCCGCTAAGGTGCGCGCCTGCTCAAACGTCTATGCCACGCACAAAATCAAATAATGCAGTATGAAGAAGAATGTTTTAATGTAGACATGCAAGCCTTGAAAGAAAATTTTGAAAATCAAGACTACATTTCCTGCAAATGGGTGCATTTCTACCCTATATTTTAACTTTAGATTTATTCTCATATCAAACTCTTTTGGCTGTCTTTTTGACACTTACATCGGCGCCCCCCTCCAGACCCTGGATTATAAATAATGTAAATAATTCAATGTGATTATCTTGTGTGATGACTGTATTATGATGATAGTATATATCTGATAGTGTATATCTGTATCATGAATCAGTTTAAGTGGACCCCGACTTAAACAAGTTGAAAAACTTATTCGGGTGTTACCATTTAGTGGTCAATTGTACGGAATATGTACTTCACTGTGCAACCTACTAATAAAAGTCTCAATCAATCAATCAAAACACATAGAATCATCATACTGCTGTGATTATATGCATCAAGTGTTCATTCAAGGCTAAGGCAAAATATCGAGATATATATCGTGTATCGCAATATGGCCTTAAAATATCGCAATATTAAAAAAAGGCCATATCGCCCAGCCCTAGTTTCAATGATGCCATTTCTGTTTGTCATGTATAATTTTGTCTATTTTGTGTTTATCCTTGAGTAAACAGGTCAGTTTCTTGTTACCAACCATTGTGTATTATTCAAACTCCCCTAATTCAGCTGGCTAGTTGTTATCAAGAGTACTAAAACCCTTTTCAACATGATTCTGACAACTAAGTAGGCTAAATAACTTTAAACTTTAATACATGCTCGGATAGGCCAGTATCGGTCAGTATCGGTATCGGTCAGTATCGGTATCGGTTCGGAAGTGCAAAAACAATATCGGTATCGGATCGGAAGTGCAAAAACCTCATCCCTATAATCAACGTTGTATTAATGCAGGGGTGTCAAACTCGTTTTCATTAAGGGCCACATCGCAGTTATGGTTGACCTCAGAGGGCCGATTTTAACAATGAGTAATATATGAATATACAATTACAATATATTTTTTATATAAGCTGCAAAAAAAATATTAAAATTTTACTTTAAAAACTGGCAGCTCAGTCACCAGAATTTTACAGTAAAAGCAGTGTTTTTTTTACAGCATATAAAAAAAATGTACAAATAGAAAAACAATACCACTGTTTTTAGCGGTAAAACTCAAGCAACAGAGCTGCCAGTTTTTTGTTTGTTTTTACCACAAAATCTTTTTGTTTTAATGTTTTATTGGTTTGTTTTTTAATGTTTTAGTGTCTTACTGTATATGGAAAAAAAAACAGTACCAAAGTTGATTTCACGGTAAAAAAAACTGAGTCGGCGAAATTAAACCGTAAAATCTATTGTAAATTTTACAGTCTATGATTTGATTGATATTTAGGTACGGTATTTATCTTTATTTTAACAAAAAATATTTTTGGAATACATGATAATATAGTATTTTGATTTTGATCAAATTGAATTTGAAAATATATGCAATTGCATGCAGTACATGATTTTTAATGTCAAAAAGGTAAAGAACAAATATATTTAGTAAGAAAATTGTATTAACGCATATTATTTCCAGGCTTTTGCGGCCCACATAAAATAATGTGGCGGGCCAGATTTGGCCCCCAGGCCTTGAGTTTGACACCTGTGTATTAATGTATTGTGCCTGCTGGGAACTGTTAAAGTTTTAAAACCTTTTTTTCGATTGTTGGTCCTAAAATAATCAGTCCTACTGTAAAGTCGGCAGGACTGAGAATTTTCAAAGTTTGGGTTCCAGCCTGCACCTTCTGTATACCTTACTTATCAAGCCGTGAGCGTGTCACTCAAGGCTCTCTCAGAGGTGACTGTTATATTCCTCTGCGCAGGAGCACTTTCAGTAAGTCGGCCTGGTCAGTAAGGAGCTCAAATGTGTGGAACTCACTACCTGAGGAGGTTAAACTAGTCACAACTTACAAGGCCTTCACATAAAAATGGAAAATGTGGCTTATCAACGCCTACAGCTGCCAGCAATAAAAGATGAGCCTGTTTTGATGCTAAGATAAATGTTATGTTGTGATGTTGTATTACATTTTTTTATCATATTGTATATGTATTGTGTGCTTTTTTTTATTTTTCTCTCTCTTTTCTTTTTCTTTTAAATTGTAATTGTTCTGCCTTTTTTTACATAATGGCCAGGGGACTACAGATGAAAACTAGCCTTCTGGCTAATTGTGGCTTTTTTAACCATGTGTAGTCATGTGTTTTATGAAATTGCATTGTCCCCTTTGAAATAAACCAATCTCACCTGCTCAGTGGCCTAGTGGTTAGAGTGTCCGCCCTGAGATCAGTAGGTCGTGTCATACCAGAGACTATAAAAATGTGATCCATTACCTCCCTGCTTGGCACTCAGCATCAAGCGTTGGAATTGGGGGTTAAATCACCAAGAATTATTCCAGAGCGCAGCCACCGCTTCTGCTCACTGCTCCCCTCACCTCCCAGGGGGTGAACAAGGGGATTGGTCAAATGCAGAGGTTAATTTCACCACTAGTGTTTTTCAACCACTGTGCCGCGGTGTGCCGTGATATATTGTCTGGTGTACCGTGGGAAATTATGCAACTTCACCTAATTGGTCCAAAAAATATTTTTTGCAAATCAATAATTATAATCTGCAAACAATGTGCCGTTACTTAGTGTCTGAGCTGTGTAGAGCTCGGCAAGGTAACCATGTAATACGCCATATCAGTAAGTGGCAGCAGGTAGTTCATTGCTTTGTAAAAGTCGGAATGTATCGGGTGAGACGAGGATGGTTTGTTGCGATCCCAATATGCAGACCACAGCGGGAGGCAGCGTGCAGGTAAAAAAGTATGTAATGCTTAAACCAAAAATGAAGAAAAGGAAAAGGCAATAGTTGCTCAGTGGCCTCGTGGTTAGAGTGTCCGGCCTGAGATCGGTAGGTTGTGAGTTCAAACCCCGACCGAGTAATACCAAAGACTATAAAAATGGGACCCATTACCTCCCTGCTTGGCACTCAGCATAAAGGGTTGGAATTGGGGGTTAAATCACCAAAAATGATTCCTGAGCGCGGCCGCCGCTGCTGCTCACTGCTCCCCTCACCTCCCAGGGGGTGAACAAGGGGATGGGTCAAATGCAGAGGACAAATTTCACCACACCTAGTGTGTGTGTGACAATCATTTAACAATGAAGCATAGGGATGGCTATGCAAAAACAAAATTAAAACTGAACTGGCTACAAAGTAAACGGAAACAGAATGCTGGACGACAGCAAAAACTTACGGCGTCCACAAAGTACATCCGTACATGACCCGACAATCAACAATGTCCACACAAAGAAGGATAGCGACAACTTAAATAGCCTTGCTTGCTATCACAAAGCAGGTGCGGGGAATAGCGCTCAAAGGAAGACATGAAACTGCTACAGGAAAAACACCAATAAAACAGGAAAGGCCGCCAAAATAACAGCGCAAGACAAAAACTAAAGCACTACACAGGAAAACAACAACAAACTCAAAAATAAAATAAGGCAAAATAAGGTGGAGTTTAAATTTTTAACGTTTTCTGCTGGTGGTGTGCCTACGGAATTGTTAAAAGAAAAAAACGTGCCGTGCCTCAAAAAAGGTTGAAAAGGGAAAAGGAAACAATTTGACTATAATACATAATAATTAGCCACATATTACTTTAGTACAACGTTGGCATTGCACTTGACTGCTGGAAGAGGAAGCAAACTGAAAGTAGAGACTAGTGCTACATGATCACCATCATGATGATGTGGCTTTAAAAACGTCCTCCTGACTTATTAACACCAATGAATAGCAGACAATAATCATTATAATAATGATCTTACCGGGATGTAGTTGAGCTTCGGGGCACCTTGTGTGTCCGTTAAAGAGCAGCCAGCCCGCTCACAACAAGACTTCCACGAGCGGCTCTGCTCGACGAGAACTAGACGCAAACAAGTCGGATCTTCCAGCACCGCGGATGTGCTGCTCTCGCTCCCCGGGTTCCATCCGCTCCACTCTCCCCACGAAGAGCACAGCAGCCTCGCCCAGCTGGTCGGTTCGAAACCCCGCAGTTCTGGCCGCTACACGCTGACTCGCTTACGGAGCTCGGGGTCGACCAACGTGCGGAACACAGCAAGCAGCAGCGAGGCTCAGGCTGACACCAGGGCCGAGCCCAGTCGCCGTCTCGCCGGGCGCGAAGTGAGCAAATCCTCGGTGAAACAAAAGTCTCCACGCTGGTTGATGATCGCGGCTTTCTTCTCGTAATGTTTTTACTTTACAACAAGAGCGGGAACGTCCGCATCCCAAGTCGATGCTGCTGGAGCATGTGATGGCAACATGGTGAGCCTTTTAAAGGGGTATCCACGCGTGACTCACGTACACACACACGTACACGACCCACCCTGTCAACTTTGCAAGAGGGATCCACTGTGACGTCACTGCGCTGATGCAAACACCTGTGTACTTCCTGCTGCATGCACATTTTGATCTTCCTACATTACAGGGCAGCATGGTGGAACAGAGGTTAGTACGTGTGCCTCACAATACGAATTGTCCTGGGTTCAATCTCCCCGTGACTTCGTGGGTTCCCTCCAGGTACTCCGTCTTCCTCCCACCTCCAAAGACATGCACCTGGGGATAGGTTGATTGGCAACACTAAATTGGCCCTACTGTGTGAATGTTGTTTGTCTATCTGTGTTGGCCCTGTGATGAGGTGGCGACTTGTCCAGGGTGTAACCCGCCTTCCGCCCGAATGCAGCTGAGATAGGCTCCAGCCACCCCACGTGACCCCATTAGGGACAAGCGGTAAAAAAAATTGATGGATGGACACAGGCCCGGCCCTAACCAATCTGGCGCCCTAGGCAAGATTTTAGGTGGCGCCCCCCCCCCCCCCCCCACATCGGCAGTGAAGTGTATATACTCACAAGAAACCGAATAGCTTTGTCTTTGACCTTTTTTTTTTTTTACTTACAATTATACCTAATATATAAAGGGGTGGAAAAGTGACTATTACCTGCAGGGAAAACATTAGCTAACCAGAAGGCAATAACAATGTAAACAAAAATCACCTGCTTAAAATATCTAATACAAATGTCCCAGAGGAATGTAGGGAGTACTGTAATTACCTAACGTTACATTATTATTTTCCATAACAATTTAGCCCCCTCCACAATATTAACCCGACGTTAAAACAGAACTAGCTATTTATTGATTAGCAATTGCCGAATCATGTAACATTAGCTTAATGCTAAAAAGCCAGCTACTATCACATTCTGTGACAGACAAATAATTTCATGTAGGCTAACATTACCTACCTGCTACCTCTGTCTTTTCTCGTTTCTCCTCCTCTTCTTTTCCCTTTTTTCTTCCCTGGGCACCTGACAGTTTTGGCCGTTTTGACATCTTGTGTTGATTTTTTGATGTGGGGACGTCCAAAAAGAGTCATGATACGGGAAGGGAGGGGGCGCACCGTGCGGGGGGGGGGGTGTTGTAACAAATAATATTTCTATTAAATAGGCTTTACTTTGCATTTTAATTAACGTGGGATTATTTTTTTGTATTTAGAAATAATAGTACCACCTTTTTTTCTCTTTTTTTTTTTTTTTCTCTCCAACATTTGTGGCACTTGCGTGGCGCCCCCTGATGGACGGCGCCCTTAGCATTTGCCTATACGGCCTATGCCACGGGCCGGCCCTGGATGGACATTACATGCAGTGAACTCTCCTCCATCGGAATAGAAATGATCCGTTCCAGAGTCAAGCATTCCTAAAACCTGTTGGAAACTTGCTCAAAGTAAAATGTTTTATTCCAAAAAGTATAAAAAGAACACCACAAACTAGCTTGGATTTCTATTAGCGTTACAGAAACATGTATATTTTTAAAGGCTTAAATTTTCCATGATCGCTAATTATATTACACAAAAATTGCTAATCTGGTCACTCACTGCTGTCTCGGTTTTGTTAAATGGCTATCATGAGCAGCTGACTACACACACTGAGAGGAGAAGTATTGCGGAAAGAGATTACTCTAGATCAGGGGTCACCAACCTTTTTGAAACCAAGAGCTACTTCTTGGGTACTGATTAATGCAAAGGGCTACCAGTTTCCATCCATCCATTTTCTACCGCTTATTCCCTTTGGGGTCGCGGGGGGCGCTGGAGCCTATCTCAGCTACAATTGGGCGGAACGCAGGGTACACCCTGGACAAGTCGCTACCTCATCGCAGGGGCTACCAGTTTGATACACACTTAAATAAATTGCCAGAAATAGCCAATTTGCTCAATTTACTTTTAACTCTATGTTATTATTAATAATTAATGATATTTATCTTTGTGGAAACACGGATCATCTTAATGATTTCTCACAATAAATATATATAAAAACATATAAATATCAATATGCAACACTTTATTTTTATATTTTCTCTAAGTGCACAATTTTCAAATTGAACATTTTCAAATGATCACTTCTAAGACAGTCTTGTGAAATCACAATATCCCATTTTAACTAGCTAGCCACTAACATTTTTTTTAACAAATCATGAATTACTTTGCACCATGTTTGTACAAATAATAACTCATGTAAAATACAAAAGTCAACTCTCAAATATTTAAATAAATCATGTCACACTTTGAACTGGACACCAAATCTGTTATCTGTTTCTTTGTCAGTTAGTGATGACCAAGTCTTTCAAATATTTTCTTGGATTTTCAAATTCTATTTGAGTTTTGTCTCTCTTAGAATTAAAAATGTCGAGCAAAGCGAGACCAGCTTGCTAGTAAATAAATAAAATTTAAAAAATAGAGGCAGCTCACTGGTAAGTGCTGCTATTTGAGCTATTTTTAGAACAGGCCAGCGGGCTACTCATCTGGTCCTTACGGGCTACCTGGTGCCCCCGGGCACCGCGTTGGTGACCCCTGCTCTAGATTGTACCTATTGTCATTTATTTTCTTTTGACCTATTTTTTGCTTAAATTTATTCTTGTTTCTGGTTATCGTTTTTTTATATTGATATTATCTTGATTTTGTATGTACTTTATGTCATATTTGATCCATTATGGTACTTTTTCGTCACTTAGAAAATTGTTTGTCTTTGGTACACTAACGTGTATATTGTAGGCCAGGGGTGTCCAAACATTTTGACTTGGGGGCCGCATTGGGCTAAAAAAAATGTGGTTGAGAGCCGAATGCATACTTACATGTAAGCATACACACACACACATTATATTAATATAATTGGATATCAAGAGTATGCAAAAGTTTGACTTATACCTTGTTTACTTCCGTGACAACCTCCTTAAAGTTTTGTAATCAATCAGAATCATCAAGCAGCTAATATGCACCAAACATGCAAGTATGTAGAGTCTTAAGCATTTTCCCATCACGCTTTGTATTTTTATTTTATTTTTTATTGTGATTGGACGTTTTTTATAATATACACAAAGTTCAGTGACCATGTATGTTTACATTTTGTGTTGGTTGGATTTTTTTTTTGCACCATGACTAGGGAAGGTTGTTTACATACCGTCAGTCTACCCCAGGGCAGCTGTGGCTATGAAAGCAGCTTACCACCACCAGGTGTGAATGATTGATGGGTTCTACATGTAAAAGCAACTTTGGGTACTTAGAAAAGCTCTATATAAATCCCAGTTATTATTATTATTATTATTACATTCGGTCTTATAAATAGATGGTGCACATTCCAAACATAAAAGATCTTTGACCAGGAAAAACTCATGTTGTCCACTAGATTGTGTCAAAATAGCAGCATTTAAAATGTTATACTTTTAAAATGAATATAAGATTTTTTATTAAACTCATGAAGTCTCGCAAGCCAATTTGAAGACGCCGGCGAGCCGCATTTGGCCCGCGGGCCGTATTTTGGACACCGCTGTTGTAGGCATTGGTTCTTTGTTATATTTTTGCAATAAATATATATCTATTTTTATATTGCTCTTTTTTATCTTTGGTATAAACATTATTATGTAAACTCCAAGTTATTGTTTTTTGTTGTTGCTACTTTTGTATTATTAGGTTGATTGGCAACACTAAATTGGCCCTAGTGTGTGAATGTGAGTGTGAATGTTGTCTGTCTATCTGTGTTGGCTCTGCAATGAGGTGGCGACTTGACCAGGGTGTACGCCACCTTCCGCCCGAATGCAGTTGGGATAGGCTCCAGCAGCCCTGCGACCCCGAACAGGACAAGCGGTAGAAAATGGATGGATGGATGGAAAATGTTATTATTGATCATGTTGTACTGCATTGTAATCTTTTGTTTTGTGATTGTGTAATGTTTTTTGCCTGGACCCCAGGAAGAATAGTCTCCACTGCGGTGTAGACTAATAGGGATCCTTAATAAACTAAACTAAATTAAACTAAACTAAACTAAACACAAAGCTATTGTGTGTGTTATGTAGTTTAAGTCATTGCGTACTGTAGGAGAGGAACACTTTGGAAATTTAGTGTCATCTGTGTAAAAGTTGCAAACAGCTTCTTTATCTGAAGTGACATTTTAAGTCACATATTAACAACAGGGTGTTCCCCCAAAAAACTGCCCAAAAAGTGTAAAAATAAGTTAACCGCTGTCAGGACAATAAGCTAAAGTTAAAATAAAACGTCACTATGGCATTTCACTTTTTAACATTCTAAACTGTAACGCAAGGACTTAAAAATAATTAATAATTGTATGTTTTTGCAAGGTGACCTTAAACCTTTAAATTCTAATTTGTTTGGATTTGGAATAAAATGTTCCACTAACAATGAACGGTAATAAATATGATCCGTTCCAGGGTCAAATTGTTATCATCCTAAAATCTTTATTAACCCTACATTTAGGGCCCGATTGACTGAGATCCAAATACCAGGTGCTAAATATTGATCGCAAACTGGGTGTACTATTAGTGGAGCTGTTGTGAGTGATCTACTAAGACAAAGAGATCGATAGTGTTACAGAGCGCCATATTCAAAAGAGGTTTTTGCGCAGACTACCAGCTGTCACCATGGAGCCACTCATTTCTCTTCCCATTCCTGGCATCATATGGTCCAACATCTGCTGTTTTGTTATGTTTTCTTCCAGTGAGACTATACTGTATCTTTGTTTTGGTTTGTTTGGGTTTTTTACCTGACATGTTTCGACTGTCATCTGCAGTCTTCTTCAAATGGTCACCTGACCACTGTGACGTGTCACCTATTAGCTGTTTCTATAGCAGTGGCCTGTCAAGTCTGCCTGGTTGGGCAAGAATGCTCCCTCATCCCGAGTGATAGTTTCCTTGGGCTGCTTCCTTAATTTGATCGCCTTCCTAATTCATAGTTTAAATCTGTTCGTTTCTGTCCCAATAGTTTTGACATTGTCCCAGTCCATGATAAGGTTGTTTATTTTGCAATGATCTCTTATGGCTGAGTTTAAGATTTCCTGTTCAGATTTTTATTTTAGGCTTCCCCTTGTCTTTTTTTCACATTCTTCTCCATGTTTTTTTTTTCTTGTGTTGAATGTCCTGCCTGTTTCACCGATGTATGTTATTGTGCATGATTTACACGGGGAGCCAACCAGGCAGACCTGTCAAGTCTGCCTGGTTGGCCACGCCTGTATAAAGAGCTGATGGGCGACTCATCGCAGTGGTCCGTTGACCTTTTTGAAGAAGACTGCAGATGACAGTTGAAACATGTCAGTTAAAAACAAATCTAACCATTACCAAATATATTGTCTGACTAGAAGAACATTGAAAAGTATCAATCATTCAATCAATCAATGTTTATTTATATAGCCCTAAATCACAAGTGTCTCAAAGGGCTGCACAAGCCACAATGACATCCTCAGTTCAGATTTCACATAAGGGCAAGGAAAAACTCAACCCAGTATATGAATGAAAAGACAAAATTACCCTTTTTGAGTTTCTTAACCTTTTTGAACCCGGGCCCCTATTTTTACACTACAGAGGGACCCAAGGCCAACTCAAATATCAGAATCAGAATCAGAATCAGAATAGTTTTATTGCCATTGTTTGAGAACGGGTTCACAAACTAGGAATTTTTCTTGGTGCAATCGTGCAACCTAAAACACATATAACACAGATTTGGTAATAACAAGAGCTGTAACTGAGCTATCAGATCTTGTTATAGACTTAGAAGGAATTCAAAGGAGCTACTGTTAGGAGTTATTGTTCATGTGCCTGATGGCCGAGGGAAAAAAACTGTTCAGGTGGCGGGAGGTGTGGGTCTGGATGAACTGTAGTCTCCTGCCTGAGGGGAGAGGGGAGAATAGTTTGTGTCCAGGGTGAGAAGAGTCAGCTGTGATCCGACCCACATGCCTCCTGGTCCTGGCGGAGAACAAGTCCTGGAGGGATGGGAGCTTGCAGCCAATCACCTTCTCAGCAGCACGTACGATGCGTTGCAGGCGATGCTTATCCTGGACTGTGGCGCCGGGGAACCACACGGTGATTGAGGAGGTGAGGATGGACTCGATGATGGCTGAGTAAAACTGCACCAGCACCTTAAGTTTCCTCAGCTGCTGCAGGAAGTACATCCTCTGCTGGGCCTTCTTGATGAAGGAGCTGATGGTCGGCTCTCACTTGAGGTCTTGGGTGATGGTGGTGCCCAAAAAACGGAAGGAGTCCACAATAGAGACGAGGGTGGGGGAGTCAATCAGGGTGAGGGGGAATGGTGTGGCTGTGACTTTCCTGAAGTCCATGATCATCTCCACTGCTTTTTGGGCGTTCAGCTCCATGTTGTTGAGGCTGCCCCAGGACGCCACCCGGTCCACCTCTCTCCTGTAGGCGGTCTCATCGCCATCCGAGATGAGCCCGATGAGGGTAGTGTCATCCGCAAACTTGAGCAGTTTTACGGACTGGTGACTGGAGGTGCAGCAGTTTGTATACAGGGAGAAGAGCCAGGGGGGAGTACACAGCCCTGAGGAGTACCAGTGTTCGTGGTTCGACTGTCCGAGACAATCTTCCCCAGCCGCACATGCTGCCTTCGGTCTGTCAGGAGGTCATTGATCCAACTGCAGAGGGAGTCGGGCACGCTGACCTGGTAGAGCTTGTCTCGTAGCAGTCCAGGGAGGATGGTGTTGAAGGCAGAGCTGAAGTCCACAAACAGGATCCTAGCGTAGGTTCCTGGGGAGTCCAGATGCTCCAGGATGAAGTGGAGGGCCAGGTTCACTGCATCATCCACAGACCTGTTGGCTCTGTAGGCGAACTGCAGTGGGTCCAGGAGGGGGGCGGTGATGTCCTTGAGGTGGGGCAGGACCAAGCGCTCAAAGGATTTTATGACCACAGACGTCAGCGCAACCGGCCTGTAGTCATTAAGTCCTGTGATCCGTGCTTTCTTTGGGACAGGGACAATGGTGGAGGTCTTAAAGCAGGACGGCACGCGGCATAGCTCCAGAGAGGTGTTAAAAATGTCAGTGAAGACAGGAGCCAGCTGATCCGCGCAGTGTCTGAGAGTGGAGGGGGAGACACCATCCGGCCCGGGGGCCTTCCCTGTATTCAGCTTCAAGAACTGCCTGCGTACATCCTCCTCTCGGATGGAGAGGGCCTTTAAAGTCTTATGATGTTCTTGGAGTCCTGTGATGTCCTTGGAGTCCTTTGAGTCCTTTAAATCCTTTAATGAAGTGCTGGCGTTGGTGGGGCGGGTGATGGTGGGGGGAGCAGAGCTTCGATGAGCTGAAGGCCGTTCATGACGACAGTAATGTGTGTTGAGGCCCTGAGCGAGAGTCCGGTCATTCAGGGCCTGGGGGGTTTTGGGTTTATAGTTCGTAAGGGCCCTTAGCCCTCTCCAAACGGCCGCAGAATCATTGGAGCGGAACTGTTCCTGTAGACCAGGGGTCCCCAAACTTTTTGACTCGGATATATATATATATATATATAGCGCACTTTCCGCGCGCGCGATGATGTCACGTTATCGATCAGAAAATGCATTTTTAGACAATATGATTTGCCTGAGCGGCTAGGAGACACTGTGAGTAGCAAGCGGTACAAAGTGGATAAGAAAAGACAGAAAAAAAAAAAAGAAATTTTTTTTTTTTAATACATGGGACTTAACGCGGGCCTGATTTTGGACGCTGGCGGGCCGGAACCGGCACCGCGGGCCGTAGTTTGGGGACCCCTGCTGTAGACGGTTAGAGTACACAGATTTAGCTTTCTCCACTTCCCTGTTGAAGTGGTACTTCGCTTCTCTGTAGGTACTCCGTAGGTACAACATTGAATTAGCACTCTTAGTCTTATTTTTAATAACATCAAGTAATTATATCTAACCTACTTACAGTTTGCAACCTTGTCAGATGCTATGAAACAATGCGTTAATCAAAAAGATTATTATTTATTTAACACACAAACCTTGGGCTCAGGTAAGGCAGATTAGAAAAATAAGAAATTACCAAATATACTGCATACTGTAAAAAGGGAATCATAAATTACTGACAAAAAAATATTTACATACAATTATATTGTGCTAAAATCACTTTTCTTAATTAAACTGTCAATAAAAAAGTGAAAATTAAATTATAGTTTCACCAATTAGAGGGGGAACTAAACATTTTTTGGGAATTTTGCCTATCATTCACAATAATTATGAAAGACATGACGACGAATGTATTTTTTTAAGGCATTCTAACTTGTAAATAAAAGTCCGCTTACAGTGGAGCCAATGGAGTGAAGTGTAATGTCCCCTCGTTAGCATTGAGGTATTGTGTGGCAGAACGACCGCTGTGGATCAGTCCAAAATTGTCTGAATCCCCCCACATAAAATTCCATTCAGTTGGGGTGTCCGGTCTTTAGGATGCACTAGTCCCTGCCTCAGGGTGCTGCCTTGTTTGAAGTGCACTGGGATGTTGTGTTGGTTAAAAATTCTTCTGAGTTTCTCAGGTAGACCTGATACATATGAAATTACAATATTTTTGCGTCTGTCACCTTTTCCCTCCTCATCCACTCTGTTCTTGTTATTTCTGGAACTGGATGCACTTTTCACAAACGACCACCAGGGGTAACCAGAGGTTTTAAAGGCCTACTGAAATGATTTTTTTTTATTTAAACGGGGATAGCAGATCCATTCTGTGTCATACTTGATCATTTCGCGATATTGCCATATTTTTGCTGAAAGGATTTAGTATAGAACAACGACGATAAAGTTTGCAACTTTTGGTCGCTGATAAAAAAAAAGCCTTACCTGTACCGGAAGTAGCGTGACGTCATAAGTTGAAAGTCTCCTCACATTTCCCCATTGTTTACACCAGCAGCGAGAGCGATTCGGACTGAGAAAGCGACGATTACCCCATTCATTTGAGCCAGGATGAAAGATTCGTGGATTAAAAACGTGAGAGTGAAGCATTAGAGTGCAGTGCAGGACGCATCTTTTTTCGCTCTGACCGTAACTTAGGTATAAGAGCTCATTGGATTCCACACTCTCTCCTTTTTCTATTGTGGATCACGGATTTGTATTTTAAACCACCTCGGATACTATATCCTCTTGAAAATGAGAGTCGAGAACGCGAAATGGACATTCACGGTGACTTTTATCTCCACGACAATACATCAGTGAAGCACTTTAGCTTCGGAGCTAACGTGATAGCATTGTGCTTCAATGCAGATAGAAACAAAAGAAATAAGCCCCTAACTGGAAGGATAGACAGAAGATCAACAATACTACCAAACTCTGGACCTGTAACCACACGGTTAATAATGCTGTTGCTAACGACGCCATTGAAGCTAACTGAGCTATGACCTCGACAGAGCTATGCTAAAAACATTAGCTCTCCACCTACGCCAGCTCTCATCTGCTCATCAACACCGGAGCTCACCTGCGTTCCAGCGATCGATGGCGCGACGAAGGACTTCACCCGATCATCGATGCGGTCGGCGGCCCGGAGAAGGAGGAAGTCAACCCAGACATGTGAGGACAGCGGTGCGGCGGCGGGCGTTGTAGCTTTCGACGACACCCCGGCTGCCATCAGAGTCGGCAAGAAACATATATTTCCCCAAAGTTACGTATGTGACATGCACATAGCGGCACGCGCGTACGGGCAAGCGATCAAATGTTTGAAAGACAAAGCTGTAGTCACGGTAGCGCGTCTGCTATCCAACTCAAAATCCTCCTGGTTGTGTTGCTGCAGCCACGGCGCTAATACACGATCCCGCCTACAGCTTTCTTCTTTGCAATCTCCATTGTTAACTGAACAAATAGCAAAAGATTCACCAACACAGATGTCCAGAATACTGTGGAATTTAGCGATGAAAAAAGACGATTTAAGCTGGCGACCGACCTATTCCAAAATGTCTGATTCAACTATTGACGTCATGTGCATACGTCATCATACCGAGACGTTTTCAACCGGAAGTTTCCCGTTTAATTTAAAATTGCACTTTTTAAGTCAACCCGGCCGTATTGGCATGTGTTGCAATGTTAAGATTTCATCATTGATATATAAACTATCAGACGGCGTGGTCGGTAGTAGTGGGTTTCAGTAGGCTTTTAAGGGCTTCCCTCAAATGCCGATGCTCTTTTACTTTGGACTGTGGGCTGGTAGGAACATTATCAGCTCTGTGTTGTAGGGCTCTGATAATGCCCAGTTTGTGTTCCAGTGGGTGGTGTAAGTCAAAAAGTAGGTATTTATCGGTATGTATGGGTTTTCGGTACACCCCTACATGGAGGCCCCTGTTTTCTCAAATGTGGACATTAAAGTCCAAAAAAGGCAATTTACTGTCTTTAGCATCCTTACGTGTGAACTTCATGTTTTTGTCCACTGAGTTAATGTGCTTGATGAAGGCTTGCACTTCTTGGTTTCTGATTTTCACCCAGGTTTCATCCACATATCTGTACCAATGCTTTTGTGCTGTTCCCTTAAAAGAGCTCAGACCTTTCTTTTCCATGTCCTCCATGTAAAGGTTTGCTACTATTGGGGATTGGTGATCCCATGGCACACCCATGTGTTTGTCGGTAAAACGTTGCCATGTATTGAAAGTATGTAGTGTTAAGGCAAAGTTCTAGCAAATCTGTTCTGGAGTTAGTGTGGATCTATCCTGTAAGGCATACTTGCCAACCTTGAGACCTCCGATTTCGGGAGGTGGGGGGTGGGGGCGTGGTCAGGGGTGGGGTGGGGCGTGGCTGGGGGCGTGGTTAAGAGGGGAGGAGTATATTGACAGCTAGAATTCACCAAGTCAAGTATTTCATACATATATATATAGATATAGATATAGATATCTACATCCTGAAAATATGCAAACAAAACTGTTTAGATAATTGATACTTCAAACTTGCATAAATAAATATTAAGGAATATAACATAACTTGGCTTCTGAGAGTTTCAAAATGTAAGGAATAAAATGCTAAAGTTGTTGATAAACAAGCAATTATTTTAATAATTAAATATGGTCATTTTAAATGAATTATTATGATAATTTAAAATCAATTATTTCAAATATGTTTATTTTAATGTATAATTCTATGGCTGGATGTAATAAGGAGTCACAAAAAAATACAAATAAAAATAAAATTAATTTTGATGTTTTTAGCAAAATATAGTAAACATGTATTTAGTTTTTTGTTTTTTTTAATTAATAAATATATTTATTTTTAGGTAAAATAAACATAATAATACAATTTATCTCTAGTCTGGATGATTTAGTTCTTGTCACCCTGTTGTCCTCCCGTCATGAAAAAAGGCTGTCCTCACTCAGGTCCGCATGGAGCTGGAGGGGGCGTGGCTTCCAGCTCCGGCTGAAAATCAGGAGATTTTCGGGAGAATATTTGTCCCGGGAGGTTTTCGGGAGAGGCGCTGAATTTCGGGAGTCTCCCGGGAAATTCGGGAGGGTTGGCAAGTATGCTGTAAGGTGTAATCACTTAGTAGACGTTGGCTCACCGTCTCTACTGCATCCTGGGTTGGAATACAGGTGAACAGGGAGGTGACGTGGAATGAAACTATAGTTTCATTTTGGTCCAGTTTTAGATCTCTGATCTTCGCCACTAAGTCAATTGAGTTTTGGACATGATGTGGAGTTTTGCGAACCAAAGGTGCTCAGATGTTGGCCACATACTTAGTAATATTGTAGACACAGAGTTAATGCTGCTGGCAATGGGTCTGAGGGGAGCCCCATCTTTGTGTATTTTTGGAAGGCCATAAATGCCAGGAATGGTTTCTTGTGGGTATAATCGGTAATATAATGCTCGGTTGATGGCTTCCGACTTTTGTAAAGTTTGTAACTACTCAATGATTCTCCTCTTGTACCCACTTGTGGGGTCCCTTTTGAGTATTTCATATGTGTTGGAGTCTTTCAGGAGTGTAAGCAACTTGGTAGTCAGTTGTGTTGAGAATTACTGTGCATCTCCCCTTATCAGCTGGCAGGATTGTGATGTTTTCAAACCGGATTCCCTAAGCGCCCTAACTGCGCCTATAATTTCTGTCCATAAAAGTTCTGAACAGAACCGTGACAAAGGGAAGCCCTGGCGAAGTCCAACCCTCACCGGAAATGGGTCCGACTTACTGCTGGCATTGCGGACCAAGCTCTGACACTGATCATACATGGAACAGTTAGTCGTCCTGACGTCATTGCTTGTTTTCACGCGTTACCATAGTTCATGCTGCTCGTTTCTTACCACAGTAAGTTTTGTTCTTGCTATGCCATAGTTCATGCTAAGTGTTAACGTCTATATTTTCTGCGTTAAGTTTTTTGTTCTTTAGCCTCTCGTGCTTACGGCACGCTTTCCTTTTGTTTTTGTCTTTTGTGATGTGTAGGATTTTGAATAATTAAATATGTTCTTACCTTCATGCCTTGTCCGAAATAGTCCGATTGCATCCCGGGAGAACAATCCTCGCAGTAAGCTGCGAAAACCCCCCCGATATGACAGATTGATTGTTTGATTGAGACTTGTATTAGTAGATTGCACAGTACAGTACATATTCCGTACAATTGACCACTAAATGGTAACACCTGAATACGTTTTTCAACTTGTTTAAGTCGGGGTCCACGTTAATCAATTCATGGTAAAGCAAGGTCAAAAGTGACATTTTGTTGTCAATTTACACTTAGTGATTGTCGACCGTGCTGAACAATGATTGCTTTGTTGTCTCTGCCACATATGTCTGTTTTATTGCTTTGAGGTAGGACTATTAATGTATCCACAGAGTTTATTTTCTCCTAATGTACAATCCATAACAGATTGTCTATCAAGGGAAATCAAGAGCAGAAGTAAACACGAGTTGATGCAAACGGCCAATATCGAGCAAAATTAAAGCTGCAGGTAGTCCAGTGCAAAGACTGTGCAAACGAAAAATGAGGCTAAAAATGTGCTTACATTCATACAACAAAATCGAATTTCATTTATTCAGGTTCTTCATTGATAATTATCGGATGCTAAACTGCCAAAACTCAATCCCCTGCCAGTGTAGGGCTTATCCTTAATCAGACACACACACACACACACACACACACACACACACACACACACACACACACACACACACACACACAGTGGGATTCAGCATTAAGCTGAATCAGGATTCACGGCTTGCTAACGAGAGACGATGAACTAAGAGAGGAAAAGAGACAAGCTGGAACATGAACTGGTCTTCTGTCAACAGCAAGACTCTCGTGTCCCATTACAGCTTCCTCACTATTTGTCCATGTGCACATTACTATGATGCTGGTAGTAGTAATAATCTGTTCCAGGGTCAAGTTATGGTCATTAAACATGATATATTTTTAGCATCAGTCTGTCCATTAGGGTAGTAATTAGGCTTGTGCAATATAGACAACATAAATGAAATTTGTCCCGATGGGTTTTTAAGATTTTTTAATACTATAATTATATTGTGATGATGCATTTTTATGACACATTGTATCTGTGTCTCACAAATATGATGGTGACAAAAAAACGATTGTGTGCACTGTAGAGTCCTGGCTAGCGGCTAACGCCCCTCAACAATGCAAAGTTGCTTCTAAGCCAGCAATCTTTGCCTCTATGTTTTTTACAAGTATTATTTTCACTGGAGGACGAGGAATAGCAAAACATGCCACACTACCAGAGGTGGGTAGGGTAGCCAAGATTGTACTCAAGTAAGGGTACTGTTACTTTAGATCAGTGGTGTCCAAACTACGGGCTGCGAGCCAAGTGCGGACCGCCGGTGCCTTCAATCGGGCCCGCAAGATGTCACAAGTTAAATAAGAAGAAGACTGGTGTTTCAACCTAAATTTTAAATATCTGACAATCGAATTGCTGCAGATTGAGGTCCAATTTCATGAATAAGGTCAATGACCATGAAGTTTACTAAATGAACAAAGCACAGCATCAATTTATATTATATTTATATTTATATTAGAATAGAATACATCTTTATTGTCATTGTACACTGTACAATGAAATTGTAAGCAAAAACTAATTTAATTTAATAAATTGCATCAATTTATTTGTGTCATGTCTGTATTATCATGTTTTGTTTTAAGTCATGTTTTGTTTAGTTTCTGTCTTTTCACTCCCTTGTCTGGTCACCATAGCAACCATTAGTTTTCACCTGTCACGTCACGCACCTGTTTCACGTTTTGAGTCACGCACCTGCTTTCACTAATCATGTCCATAGTATTTAAGTTCATTCATTTTCTGTTGTTCGGCCTGACGACCTCACAACACATTTATGCTCTGTTCATGCCTCTAACTCCTTTTCATGTCCATTGTTCACGCTGCTCCTTTTTTGTCCAAGCCAAGTAAGTTTTTGTTCCATGTTTATAATCTTTTTGTTTTTCATAGTTTATTCTCCGCCACTGTGCGTGCTTTTCATTTGTACTTTTTGCTATAGTCTTTTGGTTTCATAGTTTATTATCCGCCACTGTGCGCGCTTTCATTTATCCCTTTTTTTATATATATTAAATTGATATATTAAAACCCGCCATGTACCTTAATTCCCGTCTCGCCCGTGCCAACTTTCCGTTGCATCCTGGAAAAGCAAACACCCCGGACCAAGTCATGACAGTAGGTTGTCAGCAGACCCGCTTTTCCGCACCTGAGTTGGACATTTTCGACGAGGCTTCTTGGGCGGTCCTGTGCGCGATGGAGGAGGAAACGCGGCGCTACTCCTCCATGGAGTATAGAGACTTCATTTGGTCCCAGGACGACACAGCGTCACCTCAGCCACGGAAGAGCCGCCAAAGACGAAGGACGTCAGGAAGAACTTCCGCGAGCCTGCAGGACACGCCGCTCCCACATGCCCCTCCCCCTCCGGGCGGAAGCAAGCAGCAGCCAGCCCGGCTTCGCCCTGATGACGTCAAAAACCAGGATTTTTTTTTTTCTGAATTCTTTTTCTTTTGATTCCCCGCTCCCCAGGACTCAAGCCACACCCAAGACACAAAACAATTTTTTTTCACCCACTCAATCCCAGATACAAGAAAGACAATTTGGACAATTTAATGGGGAAGTTTCTGCCCTCCTCCGCCCACCCCTACAGAGAGTTCCAGACCGCAGGGAGCGCGTCTGGTATCCGCCCCTTGAGGGGGGGGCTGGGGTCGGGAGCTGTGTTGGTGGGGTGGCTCGGCATCACCATGCCAAGCCACAGCCTCCCTCACGGCCGCCACCACCAGTCTACCGACCTGTCAAGCCACAGCCTCCAGCACGACCGCCCTCATCAGTCTACCGACCCGTCAAGCCACAGCCTCCAGCACGACCGCCCTCACCAGTCTTCCGACCTGCCAAGCCGCAACCCCCAGCTAGGCCACCTCCACCTGCTCCAAGGCTAGCTCCTCAGCTAGCACCAGTCGCTGCACCTGTTGCCGCACCAAGGCTAGCACCAGCTCCACAACGCCAAGTTCCACGGCAGACTCCAGTACCCGCACCACGCCTAGCCGCATCATGCCAAGCTCCGGTACCAGCTCCACGCCGCCAAGCACTGCCTAGCCAAGACCAAGACCCTCCACGCCAAGTCCAAGACCAAGACCCTCCACGCCAAGTCCAAGACCAAGACCCTCCACGCCAAGTCCAAGACCAAGACCCTCCACGCCAAGCCCAAGACCAAGACCCTGTACGCCAAGACCAAGACCCTCCACGTCAAGCCCAAGACCAAGACCCTCCACGCCAAGCCCAAGACCAAGACCCTCCACGCCAAGCCCAAGACCAAGACCCTCCACGCCAAGCGCCGCCAGTCGCAGCTCCACGACGCCAAGTGCCGCCAGTCGCAGCTTCACGACGCCAAGTGCCGTCAGTCGCAGCTTCACGACGCCAAGTGCCGCCAGTCGCAGCTTCACGACGCCAAGTGCCGCCAGTCGCAGCTTCACGACGCCAAGTGCCGCCAGTCGCAGCTTCACGACGCCAAGTGCCGCCAGTCGCAGCTTCACGACGCCAAGACCCGCCATGCCAAGACCAAGACCAAGACCAAGACCCGCCATGCCAAGACCAAGACCAAGACCCGCCATGCCAAGACCAAGACCCGCCATGCCAAGACCAAGACCAAGACCCGCCATGCCAAGACCAAGACCAAGACCCGCCATGCCAAGACCTAGACCAAGACCCGCCACGCCAAGACCAAGACCCACGCCAAGACCAAGACCCACGCCGAGCTTCGCCGCCTGACGCGCCACGCCGAGCTTCGCCGCCTGACTCACCACGCCAAGCCACGCCTGCCACGATGACGACGCGCCTGCCTCCTCGTCGGCCACGGATATGGCCGCTACCTGGTCGCCCGCCACGCCAAGTGCGCCCACCTCCCAGTCGGCCACGAATGTGGCCATTCCCTGGGCGCCCGCCTCGCCTGCTGCAGCGGCGTTCCACTCGCCGCCGCCACCTAACTCTGCCCCGGTGGATACGGGGACACGTGGTCTGGCGACCCACCGCCATGTTCCCCTCCCGCCCTCCCATGACTTTTGTTAAGTTTTTTTTTTCTTGGACATCTGGTATCTGTCCTTAAGGGAGGGGCTCTGTCATGTCTGTATTATCATGTTTTGTTTTAAGTCATGTTTTGTTTAGTTTCTGTCTTTTCACTCCCTTGTCTGGTCACCATAGCAACCATTAGTTTTCACCTGTCACGTCACGCACCTGTTTCACGTTTTGAGTCACGCACCTGCTTTCACTAATCATGTCCATAGTATTTAAGTTCATTCATTTTCTGTTGTTCGGCCTGACGACCTCACAACACATTTATGCTCTGTTCATGCCTCTAACTCCTTTTCATGTCCATTGTTCACGCTGCTCCTTTTTTGTCCAAGCCAAGTAAGTTTTTGTTCCATGTTTATAATCTTTTTGTTTTTCATAGTTTATTCTCCGCCACTGTGCGTGCTTTTTATTTGTACTTTTTGCTATAGTCTTTTGGTTTCATAGTTTATTATCCGCCACTGTGCGCGCTTTCATTTATCCCTTTTTTTATATATATTAAATTGATATATTAAAACCCGCCATGTACCTTAATTCCCGTCTCGCCCGTGCCAACTTTCCGTTGCATCCTGGAAAAGCAAACACCCCGGACCAAGTCATGACAATTTGACCCAATCAATACAATACCTTTTCATTCATGGCGCAAATAAACTGCAACCAACACAGAAAGTCAACAAACACGGTTGCAAATTAGAGATCGACCAGGCCAATTATCGGCGGCGATATTTGGCATTTTGATGTATATTAATATGGGCCTCTTTTTACAACTACAACATAAGTACTTCAGCAGATAACAATAATAATAATAATGGATTAGATTTTAAATCGCGCTTTACTATTGTTAGATACTCAAAGCGCTCGCAGAGAAGTGGGGACCCATCATTCATTCACACCAGATACAATACATACACATATGATACTACTTAGCATTTTAAAAAATCAGTAATTAAATAGTTATAACCACTGCTCAAGCACCACCAGCCCTTTGAGAAAAGTTGCCTTTTTTTTCACTGCAGCGCTTAGCGGCCACACCCCCTTCTCTTCCTCACACGGTGTTGGTCACTTGTACATAGTATATATCTTCTGCTTAGCCCTCAAAACTTCCAATTTTTGCCAGGAAATACAGTTTTTGTCCTTCTTTTTTCTTTTACCGGCATCTTACCGGTTCTGCTTTGTTTGTTTCGCTAATGCAAGATCTGCCTTAGCCTCTCCGGAGAGCGGCGAGTTTCATAATGTTTCGTGATTCTATCAAATAACGCGACAGCAATTGATGGACATGAAGATGATAGAAAAGATATATCTGCCAAAAATCAAATCTTGTGTGAATATATTGACACATAGGAGACTTAGTATTGTGTAAATGCCAGGCATTCACACTATATTTTTCTGCACAAAAATTCATCTATTTATTATTATTATTCGGTAGCGTTTTTTGTTGGCCTCTAAATCCCAAACCGTTCATCCGATTGATGCCGTTCAAGCATCAAAACGTCCAGCGCTTTTAGGACATGTGGGATCATTCAACAAACGCTCCCGAATATTACATGTTTTACAGTAAATCATCATTTTCATGTTTTTTTGCCTTTTTTTCTTTTGACTATTCCTCCCACATTTTTCAACTAATTCAAACTATTTGTCTTGATTAGGACAATAAAACTTGGTATTTTTTTAACCCAAAAAATTCCCAGTTTTTACAGTATTCATGATTTTCCAAAATATTGGGCAATACATTTGGCACTCATCCCACCATTACACCACTACAGTTGCCCTGAAAATAACCTCGAATGCAAGTAAATGTTCAACACTATTGTAAAATATTTTTGTTGAAGTAAAAAAAACACTTTAGGATGAAATTAGCAAAAAAAAGCAATACTTTTGCAGAAATGCATTCTGGGTAATGATGTCATTTAGTCCTTTTGCATTAAGATTAAACATTGGCAGCCGCCTTTATATTTCAATAAATTGTCACCTTAAGGGCTCATTTGCAAACTGTTAGTTTATTTAAGACTTAATACTTTTGCTCAATTGTGTTTGTATAACACTATGTGAAGCTTCACATTAAAGTAATTTTGTCAAGACAAGAATCCAGCAATTGCGTGCACCATGTCGTTACAGTTAGAATTTAGACTACAACCTCTTTATCTTCCCTATCAATGTAAGTAATGATTTCATTTTTTTCTCTAAATGCTAGCTTGTTTGTAAGTAAATGTTTCATACAGTCAGGTAACATATTCAATAACATATGTTAATTTATCACAGAAATGAGCTGAAAACCTACTGTTGCAGCAAATAATTCTGGGTAACTAGGAAGTCATTTTGTACGAATGAATCACTCCTAGGACCCAGATTTCCCTCGCCCGGACGCGGGTCACCGGGGCCCCCCTCTGGAGCCAGGCCCGGAGGTGGGGCACGATGGCGAGCGCCTGGTGGCCGGGCCTGTCCCCATGGGGCCCGGCCGGGCACAGCCCGAAGAGGCAACGTGGGTCCCCCCTCCAATGGGCTCACCACCCATAGCAGGGGCCATAGAGGTCGGGTGCAGTGTGAGCTGGGCGGCAGCCGAGGGCAGGGCACTTGGCGGTCCGATCCTCGGCTACATAAGCTGGCTCTTGGGACGTGGAACGTCACTTCGCTGGGGGGGAAGGAGCCTGAGCTAGTGCGTGAGGTGGAGAAGTTCCGGCTAGATATAGTCGGACTCACTTCGACGCACAGCAAGGGCTCTGGAACCAGTTCTCTTGAGAGGGGCTGGACTCTCTTCCACTCTGGCGTTGCCAGCAGTGAGAGGCGACGGGCTGGGGTGGCAATTCCTGTTGCCCCTCGGCTCAAAGCCTGTACGTTGGAGTTCAACCCGGTGGACGAGAGGGTAGCTTCCCTCCGCCTTCGGGTGGGGGGACGGGTCCTGACTGTTGTTTGCGTTTACGCGCCAAGCGGCAGCTCAGAGTACCCACCCTTTTTGGATTCACTCGAGGGAGTACTGGAGAGTGCTCCCCCGGGTGATTCCCTCGTTCTACTGGGGGACTTCAACGCTCATGTTGGCAATGACAGTGAAACCTGGAGAGGCGTGATTGGGAAGAATGGCCGCCCGGATCTGAACCCGAGTGGTGTTCTGTTATTGGACTTTTGTGCTCGTCACAGATTGTCGATAACAAACACCATGTTCAAACATAAGGGTGTCCATATGTGCACTTGGCACCAGGACGGCTGCGAAGCAATTCTGGACCACCATCCGCCGCCTCAGTAAGGGGAAGCAGTGCAGTGTCAACACCATGTATGGTGGGGATAGTGCTCTGCTGACCTCGACTGCGGATGTTGTGGATCGGTGGAGGGAATACTTCGAAGACCTCCTCAATCCTACCAGCACGTCTTCCTATGAAGAAGCAGGGCCTGGGGAATCTGTGGTGGGCTCTCCTATTTCTGGGGCTGAGGTTGCCGAGGTAGTTAAAAAGCTCCTCGGTGGCAAGGCCCCGGGGGTGGATGAGATCCGCCCGGAGTTCCTTAAGGCTCTGGATGTTGTGGGGCTGTCTTGGTTGACAAGACTCTGCAACATCGCGTGGACATCGGGGGCGGTACCTCTGGATTGGCAGACCGGGGTGGTGGTTCCTCTCTTTAAGAAGGGGAACCGGAGGGTGTGTTCCAACTATCGTGGGATCACACTCCTCAGCCTTCCCGGTAAGGTCTATTCAGGTGTACTGGAGAGGAGGCTACGCCGGATAGTCGAACCTCGGATTCAGGAGGAACAGTGTGGTTTTCGTCCTGGTCGTGGAACTGTGGACCAGCTCTATACTCTCGGCAGGGTCCTTGAGGGTGCATGGGAGTTTGCCCAACCAGTCTACATGTGCTTTGTGGACTTGGAGAAGGCATTCGACCGTGTACCCCGGGAAGTCCTGTGGGGAGTGCTCAGAGAGTATGGGGTAGCGGACTGTCTTATTGTGGCAGTTCGCTCCCTGTATAATCAGTGTCAGAGCTTGGTCCGCATTGCCGGCAGTAAGTCGGACACGTTTCCAGTGAGGGTTGGACTCCGCCAAGGCTGCCCTTTGTCACCGATTCTGTTCATAACCTTTATGGACAGAATTTCTAGGCGCAGTCAGGGCGTTGAGGGGATCTGGTTTGGTGGCTGCAGGATTAGGTCACTGCTATTTGCAGATGATGTGGTCCTGATGGCTTCCTCCGGCCAAGATCTTCAGCTCTCACTGGATCGGTTCGCAGCCGAGTGTGAAGCTACTGGGATGGGAATCAGCACCTCCAAGTCCGAGTCCATGGTTCTCTCCCGGAAAAGGGTGGAGTGCCATCTCCGGGTTGGGGAGGAGATCTTGCCCCAAGTGGATGAGTTCAAGTACCTCGGAGTCTTGTTCACGAGTGGGGGAAGAGTGGATCGTGAGATCGACAGGCGGCTCGGTGCGGCGTCTTCAGTAATGCGGACGCTGTATCGATCCGTTGTGGTGAAAAAGGAGCTGAGCCGGAAGGCAAAGCTCTCGATTTACCGGTCGATCTACGTTCCCATCCTCACCTATGGTCATGAGCTTTGGGTCATAACCGAAAGGACAAGATCACGGGTACAAGCGGCCGAAATGAGTTTCCTCCGCCGAGTGGCGGGGCTCTCCCTTAGAGATAGGGTGAGAAGCTCTGTCATTCGGGAGGAGCTCAAAGTAAAGCCGCTGCTCCTCCACATCGAGAGGAGCCAGATGAGGTGGTTCGGGCATCTGGTCAGGATGCCACCCGAACGCCTCCCTAGGAAGGTGTTTCGGGCACATCCGACCGGTAGGAGGCCTCGGGGAAGACCCAGGACACGCTGGGAAGACTATCTCTCCCGGCTGGCCTGGGAACGCCTCGGGATCCCCCGGGAGGAGCTGGACGAAGTGGCTGGGGAGAGGGAAGTCTAGGCTTCTCTGCTTAAGCTGCTGCCCCCGCGACCCGACCTCGGATAAGCGGAAGAAGATGGATGGATGGATGGATGGAATCACTCCTACTAACATTTGAAGTTGGGCAATAATTTGACAGCAAGGTGGTTTGGCTGGGTGAGTAACACATCTACCTTTCATCCCACTGCGTTAGGTTCAAATCCTGGAAGTGATCAAAAAACTCTCTTTCTTTACGTTATTTTTTTTTTTTTTTAACATCTATGAGTCATAAAAATAAATACATTTGATTGAAAAGAAAAAACAAAGATTTATACCTGAAAGTAGCCAAAACAGTAGTCCTGTCTGACTTGGTTAGCATGATTGATGTTTAAGCAGGAGGACCAGGATCAAATCTCCAACTGCCTGAAAGCCTGGACTGACCCATAATGGTTAATTTACTAAGGTAATTCTGGCACGCATACTTCCTTGGCTAGTTTTGCAAAAAGTCTCAGCATAATTTTTTAATTCATAGTACATTGCAGTACAGTTTCCTATTTACATCATTACATTTTTTTCCTACAATCACAGTATGTCTACATTCAAACCATTTCACAGATAAACCGTTTCCATCTTTCTTTATACATTCCACTCACATTCAATTAAAGGCCTACTGAAACCCACTACCACCGACCACGCAGTCTGATAGTTTATATATCAATGATGAAATCTTAACATTGCAACACATGCCAATACTTTTGCACTTTAGCTTACTAAAGTGCAATTTTAAATTCCGCGCAAAATATCCTGCTGAAAACGTCTCGGTATGATGACGTCAGCGCGTGACGTCACGGATTGTGGAGGACATTTTGGGACAGCATGGTGGCCAGCTATTAAGTCGTCTGTTTTCATCGCAAAATTCCACAGTATTCTGGACATCTGTGTTGGTGAATCTTTTGCAATTTGTTCAATGAACAATGGAGACAGCAAAGAAGAAAGCTGTAGGTGGGAAGCGGTGTATTGCGGCCGACTGCAGCAACAACACAAACACAGCCGGTGTTTCATTGTTTACATTCCTGGAAGATGACAGTCAAGCTTTACCATTGGCCTGTGGAGAACTGGGACAACAGAGACTCTTACCAGGAGGACTTTGAGTTGGATGCGCAGACGCGGTACCGGGAGTACGGATGCAGCTGCGGCTTCCAAACATTTGATCGCTTGCCCGTACGTGCGTGCCGCTATGTGCATGTCAGTACGTAACTTTGGAGACTTTGGGGAAATATATGTGCTGTATGAACTTTGGGGAGGTGAACGGTACTTTGGGCTGTGGGATTGAGTGTGTTGTGCAGGTGTTTGAGTTGTATTGGCGGGTTATATGGACGGGAGGGGGGAGGTGTTTGTTATGCGAGATTAATTTGTGTCATATTAAATATAAGCCTGGTTGTGTTGTGGCTAATAGAGTATGTATATGTCTTGTGTTTATTTACTGTTTTAGTCATTCCCAGCTGAATATCAGGTCCCACCCGCCTCTCACAGCATCTTCCCTATCTGATTCGCTCCCACTGCCCTCTAGTCCTTCACTCTCACTTTCCTCATCTACGAATCTTTCATCCTCGCTCAAATTAATGGGGAAATCGTCGCTTTCTCGGTCCGAATTGCTCTCGCTGCTGGTGGCCATGATTGTAAACAATGTGCAGATGTGAGGAGCTCCACAACCTGTGACGTCACGCTACTCGTCTGCTACTTCCGGTACAGGCAAGGCTTTTTTTATCAGCGACCAAAAGTTGCGAACTCTATCGTCGATGTTCTCTACTAAATCCTTTCAGCAAAAATATAGCAATATCGCGAAATAATCAAGTATGACACATAGAATGGACCTGCTATCCCCGTTTAAATAAGAAAATCGCATTTCAGTAGGCCTTTAAACAAGTATTCTTCAATATTAAAACCATTCTTACTATCCATTCAAACATATTCTTACAATCATTTTACATTCCTTCTGCATTTTAGCATACTTGCCAACCTTGAGACCTCCAATTTCGGGAGGTGGGGGTGGGGGGAGGGTGCGGGGGGCGTGGTTGGGGCGGGGGCGTGGTTGGGGGCGTGGTTAAGAGGGGAGGAGTATATTTACAGCTAGAATTCACCAAGTCAAGTATTTCATATATATATACATATATATATATATATATATATATATATATATATATATATATCCCCGCGACCTGGATATATATATATATATATATATATATATATATATATATATATATATATATATATATATATATATATATATATATATATATATATATATAAGAAATAATTGACTTTCAGTGAATTCTAGCTATGTATATATAAAAGAAATACTTGAATTTCAGTGTTCATTTATTTACTCATATACACACACATAACACTAATCTACTCATTGTTGAGTTAAGGGTTGAATTGTCCATCCTTGTTCTATTCTCTGTCACTATCTTTCTAACCATGCTGAACACCCTCTCTGATTATGCATTGCTGTGTGGCACGCACAAAAGTGCTTTCATCAAATGCACTAGATGGCAGTATTGTTCTGTTTAAGAGTGTCACAACATTGCTGTTTACGGCAGACGGACTGCTTTACTGTAGACGTTCTTTATATTGTGGGAAAGCGGACTCAGGTCTGCATAAATCTCCCGAAATTCAGGCGGAGCTGGAGGCCACGCCCCTCCAGCTCCGCCTGATTTTCGGGAGAAAATTTGTCCCGGGAGGTTTTCGGGAGAGGCGCTGAATTTCGGGAGTCTCCCGGAAAATCCGGGAGGGTTGGCAAGTATGATTTTAGTTCGGCTTTAACATTTGGGGCATTCACACACAATTTCTACAGAAATTGTATTTTCTAGTATACTGTATGTATGATTTGCGGTGGGTGTTCTGATCCCGGATGCAGAAAGACAGCCTGCACGTACAGGTAAGAGTCGTACTTTCTCAAAAAGAAAAAAGAAAAGCATGCAACAGGGAAGTGCACCAAAACACAGGAAGGCTGAACACGGAATGCAGCGTAGCTAAGCATGAACACCGGTCACAAAACAATGATCTCACACCAACTAAGCCATGAGGCTGGCTTATCAAGCCCTCTGATACTTGGTGAGAATGATCAATCACCAGCAGGTGATGAGACCGATACTCAGCAGCCGGCGTGAAGTGGCTGCAAGACAACACGCAACGAACAGGAAATGGAGACGAAATAAGAGTGCTAAACAGGAAAACACCTCCAACACAGGAAAAATACAACAAAACCAAAAACAAGACATGACACAGCATGAAAATTTACGAAGAGGTAGCATTCTCATACTTTCTTTAAAATCCCCCCAAAATTAAGTCAGACAGCTTGAAATGTCTCACCTATAAGCAACGTGAAGGAACCCATAATTGATTGATTTAAATGTTCTCAGTATTTCAAGGTTCCTCACAAGGAAACTTTACAATGTATTAAACCCATAAACTGCTATAATATTGAGTAGATGGCGAGTTCTATTTCATATCAAGTCAACACACCACCGTAAGGGTCACTCTCTCCATGGGTGAGCTGTGTCAGCAGACATTGTAGCAAATTAATCACATTAACACATCCGCCCTGCGGGCACTATCAGAGCCTATATATACAGCCTATTTTCCCATTAGGGAAAACGCTACCTCACGTGGCAAAAATTGTTTGTAGCAGTCTTCAACCAGGCGAGTAGTAAAAAAACATACTTTTCCAGCTGAGAGAAACCGCTGCAGCCACAAGGTTTGTATGCTACTTGATGTCACGATTGGCCTTAGCTGGACTAGGACCCCGATGCAGAGAAGAAAGAATAAGAATAATTACAAAAAGCGCACACAAAAAGGAGTGAGAAAAAACAACAAAGGACGCACATAAAAGGTGTGGAGAAACGGAAGTCGCACACAAAAAGGTGCACATACATACACAAATACAGTACATACCTACATACTCAAAGCTCGTACATCCACACGCACATTCACTGTACAAACATACATATACACATTCTGTACATATACATTCACTATACAAACATACATATACACATTCTGTACATATACAAGTACATATACATACATACACTCATGCACGTAATCACGTTTCATCAAACATATATTAACGTTGTTGCCCTAGGGGAAACTGGGTAACACATGGCACATTGACAAAGCTTAACATATTGTTACTATAACAATCTACAAGGTTAATATAGGTTGCTTCTCTTTCTTCCCCTCCATTTTTCTGCATTCTTTTGTATCCCTAGTTAGTCTCACTTGACTAACTACACTAGAGCAAGCCCGGTCACAGGCAATTACAGAGTCTGCTAGTCCGGGTGAGGAGTCAATTAAGCTAGAACTAGCCAGCGCCAGGCTGTATAATCCATGCACATATAGCAATTCTCTTAGAATAATACACAACTCACATAATGTTTTTTCTGTTGTGACTGTGTCAGAGGTAGACATGCATTCTACTGAGGTGGAAAATTATGATGCGTTCAGGTTATTGCAGCACCAAGCAAACAATCGGAAAATTCCCGTCATATCAATTCCTAGATATGGTCGAAACTATTTAAAGTGCACTACGCATAATAAACGCAACATTGTTAATATTGCTACTACGGATAATCTCAACAAAAACTCGTCAAAACAGCCCAATACCTATAATATGGCATACTTGCCAACCTTGAGACCTCCGATTTCGGGAGGTGGGGGCGTGGGGGGCGGGGGGCGTGGTTAAGATATATATATATATACATATATATATACTATATATAAATACTTGACTTTCAGTGAATTGTAGCTATATATATATATATATATATATATATATATATATATATATTATATATATATATATACTGTATATATATAAATAAATAAAAGAAATACCTGAATTTCAGTGTTCATTTATTTACACATATACACACACAACACTCATCTACTCATTGTTGAGTTAAGGGTTGAATTGTCCATCCTTGTTCTATTCTCTGTCACTATTTCAGAACACACACATTATACAAATATACATTATAAAATCAATAAGAAAACGGGAGCTCTAATTTGGGAGTCTGAATTAGGATCAGAAGTTCCTATATAAACATTGCGCACTCACGTCACCATTTTGTATTGATTACTGCAGCTGTGCACTGGATTAATTCACAAATACAAACTGTCAGGCTTGGACGAAGGAAGGGACTCAGATGCAGAGATGTGATTCCAAATAAAGCTTTTATTTTGAAAAACTCTTTAAGCCTCCAGAGCCGAGTAAATTCAAATACTATGAATTGACAAAAATAGCTATCGACAAAATGTTCCAAAAGGGAAAAACCGAAAATCACTCCAAAAGGAGGAAATACAAAAATAAGGACAATTATAATTAGCACCGTATCTGTTATCAAAAAACTTTAACAAAAAACGCTCCAACGGGAGGAAGAAAATAAAGACTATAAAACGTAACTACTCTAATAAATGTAAACAAAAAATCACTCAAAAACCTTGAGGAAAAAATCTTTAAGCAAAAATTATAACTCACCACTGCGGTAGAAAAAGGTAGAATAACAACAGTCGCTCTGAGGGAGGAAAAAAGTTAATTCAAAATTACAGCGTGGGATATTCTGGAAGCAAGGACGTAGACGTGGGACAAGGCAAGGCATGGACATGAACATGAACATGGAACGCAAGACAGGCACGAAAGCTCGAGACAATCTGGCACAGAACAAGGGGAGGCATGGGCTTATAAAGAACATGAGGGTAATGGGAAACAGGTGGAAACAATCAAGGGTCAGGAATGACGTCAGACTGGTGACACAAGAGGAAGGACCCGTGATCTGAAACAAGAGGAGTTGCTTTTCAAAATAAAACATGTAAATCACAAGACAGAAAAAACCAAGACAAGACTTCCCTCACCGCGGTGTGACACAAACTACAACTCACAAACACTTTAGAGTTAGGCTCCACCATCAGAATGTGTACTGAAACTTATAAAGATCACATGGATATTATTCAGTGAGTTGATTCACCAAAACTAACCTGTTATACAGGAGGAAAAAGCACACAGGACGTTTCAATTGTTCACAGACTGGTCGCGCTCATCAGAATGACAAGACACTTCCGGTCTGCAGGTGATAGCATTCAATTGGGAAGAAACGCCCTACTGCCCCCTACTGACCAATGTGAATACTGATAAATGTGGAATGACAGCTCCAAAAACGAGTTCAAACCACAAAATAAAATAAATAAATCAACACAAAAATGTGACACATTATGGGTGGGTCACATATGCATGTACAGTAGATGGCAGTATTGTCCTGTTTAAAAGTGTCACAACATTGCTGTTTACGACAGACCAACTGCTTTACTGTAGACGAAAACTTGACTGCTGTTGTTGTGTGTTGTTACCGCGCTGGGAGGACGTTAATGAAACTGCCTAACAATAAACCCACATAATAAATCAAGAACTCGCCCTCCATCATTCTACAGTTATAACGTGATTGGGCAGGCATGCTTTATATTGTGGGAAAGCGGACGTGAGAACAGGCTGTCAACACGTCACTCAGGTCCGCATGAAGCTGGAGGGGGCGTGGCCTCCAGCTCCGCCTGAATTTTGGGAGATTTTCGGGAGAAAATTTGTCCCGGGAGGTTTTCGGGAGAGGCGCTGAATTTCGGGAGTCTCCCGGAAAATCCGGGAGGGTTGGCAAGTATGTAATATGGGCTTCTTAAACACAAGATCATTGTCTCCCAAAACGTTATTAGTTAATGAGGTCATTAGAGGAAACAATCTTAACGTCATTGGTCTTAGCGAAACCTGGCTCAAACCAGAAGATTTTTTTGCGCTAAATGAGGCATCTCCTCCTAACTATACGAGTGCACATATTGCCCGCCCCCTTAAAAGGGGTGGGGGGGTCGCACTAATATACAATGAAAACTATAACCTTACCCCTAACCTAAATAATAAATATAAATCATTTGAGGTGCTTTCTATGAGGTCTGTCACACCGCTGCATCTCGACCTGGCTGTTATCTATCGCCCCCCCCCAGGGCCCTATTCGGACTTTATCAGTGAATTCTCAGAGTTTGTTGCTGATCTAGTGACGCACGCCAACAATATAATCATAATGGGGGACTTTAATATCCATATGAATACCCCATCGGACCCTCAGTGCGTGGCGCTCCAGACTATAATTGATAGCTGTGGTCTTACACAAATAATAAATGAACCCACGCATCGCAACGGTAATACGATAGATCTAGTGCTTGTCAGGGGTGTCATCACTTCCAAAGTTATGGTACTCCCGTATACTAAAGTAATGTCCGATCATTACCCTATAAAATTTGAAGTTCTGACTCATTGTCAACCAGCTAATAATAATAATAATAACTGCTATAGCAGCCGCAACATTAATGCTGCCACAACGATGACTCTTGCTGGAACACTGCCTTCGGTAATGGCACCATTCCCAAATTATGTCGGCTCTATTGATAACCTCACTAACAACTTTGACGACGCCCTGCGCGAAACCATTGATAGTATAGCACCGCTAAAGCAAAAAAGGGCCCCTAAAAGGCGCACACCATGGTTTACAAAAGAAACTAGAGCTCATAAATTATCATGTAGAAAGCTGGAACGCAAATGGCGCGCGACTAAACTTGAGGTTTTCTATCAAGCATGGAGTGATAGTTTAATAACTTATAAACGCATGCTTACCTTAGCTAAAGCTAAATATTACTCAAATCTCATCCGCCTCAACAAAAAGTATCCTAAATTTTTGTTTAGTACAGTAGCATCGCTAACCCAACAAGGGACTCCTCCCAGTAGCTCCACCCACTCGGCAGATGACTTTATGAATTTCTTTAATAAGAAAATTTAACTCATTAGAAAGGAGATTAAAGACAACGCATCCCAGCTACAACTGGGTTATATTAACACAGATACGACTGTATATACGACGGATACTGCCCTCCAAAATAGTCTCTCTCTTTTTGATGAAATAACATTAGAGGAATTATTACGGCGTGTAAGTGGGATAAAACAAACAACATGTTTACTTGACCCATTTCCTGGGAAACTTATCAAGGAACTGTTTGTATTATTGGGTCCATCAGTGCTAAATACTATAAACGTATCACGTTCCTCTGGCACTGTTCCCCTAGCATTCAAAAAAGTGGTTATTCATCCTCTGCTCAAAAGACCTAACCTCGATCCTGACCTCATGGTAAACTACCGGCCGGTGTCCTCGAAAAGATTGTTGCACAGCAGCTAAATGAACACTTAGTGTCTAACAATCTCTGTGAACCCTTTCAATCCGGTTTCAGGGCAAATCACTCTACGGAGACAGCCCTCGCAAAAATGCCTAATGATCTACTGCTAACGATGGATTCTGGTGCGTCATCCATGTTGCTGCTTCTTGATCTTAGCGCTGCTTTCGATACCGTCGATCATAATATTTTATTAGAGCGTATCAAAACACGTATTTGTATGTCAGACTTAGCCTTGTCTTGGTTTAACTCTTATCTTACTGACAGGATGCAGTGCATCTCCCATAACAATGTGACCTCGGACTATGTTAAGGTAACGTGTGGAGTTCCCCAGGGTTCGGTTCTTGGCCCTGCACTCTTTAGAAAGTACATGCTGCCGCTAGGCGACATCATACACAAATACGGTGTTAGCTTTCACTGTTATGCTGATGACACCCAACTCTACATGCCCCTAAAGCTGACCAACACGCCGGATTGTAGTCATCTGGAGGCGTGTCTTAATGAAATTAAACAATGGATGTTTGCTAACTTTTTGCAACTCAACACCAAGAAAACGGAAATGCTGATTATCGGTCCTGCGAGAAACCGACATTTATTTAATAATACCACCTTAACATTTGATAACCAAACAATTACACAAGGCGACTCTGTAAAGAATCTGGGTATTATCTTCGACCCAACTCTCTCGTTTGAGTCACACATTAAGAGTGTTACTAAAACGGCCTTCTTTCTTCTCCGTAATTTCGCTAAAATTCGTTCCATTTTGTCCACTAGCGACGCTCAGATCACTATTCATGCGTTCGTTACGTCTCGTCTCGATTACTGGAATGTTTTATTTTCGGGTCTCCCTATGTCTAGCATTAAAAGATTACAATTGGTACAAAATGCGGCTGCTAGACTTTTGACAAGAACAAGAAAGTTTGATCATATTACGCCTATACTGGCTCACCTGCACTGGCTTCCTGTGCACTTAAGATGTGACTTTAAGGTTTTACTACTTACGTATAAAATACTACACGGTCTAGCTCCAACCTATCTTTGTACCATATGTCTCGGCAAGAAATCTGCGTTCAAAGAACTCCGGCTTATTAGTGATTCCCAGAGCCCAAAAAAAGTCTGCGGGCTATAGAGCGTATTCTATTCGGGCTCCAGTACTATGGAATGCCCTCCCGGTAACAGTTAGAGATGCTACCTCAGTAGAAGCATTTGAGTCCCATCTTAAAACTCATTTGTATACTTTAGCCTTTAAATAGACCCTATTTTTAGACCAGTTGATCTGCCGTTTCTTTTCTTTTCTCCTCTGCTCCCCTCTCTCTTGTGGAGGAGGGGGGGGGGGGGGGGGGGGGGACACACAGGTCCGGTGGCCATTGATGAAGTGCGGCTGTCCAGAGTCGGTACCCGGGGTGGACTGCTCGCCTGTGCATCGGTTGGGGACATCTCTGCGCTGCTGACCCGTCTCCGCTCGGGATGGTCCCCTGCTGGCCCCACTATGGACTGGACTCTCACTATTATGTTAGATCCACTATGGACTGGACTTTCACAATACTATGTCAGACCCACTCGACATCCATTGCTTTCGGTCTCCCCTAGAGAGAGGGGGGGTTACCCACATATGCGGTCCTCTGTACCGAGGATGTCATTGTGGCTTGTGCAGCCCTTTGAGACACTTGTGATTTAGGGCTATATAAATAAACATTGATTGATTGATTGTTTGATTGATTGATTGATTGATTGACTAGTTATCATTACGTATATGTATTGTTGCATTTGAACAACTGTATTGTTGATATTAGAGGTAAATTATTGTTAGAGGTAATTTATTGGTATTGTTCATTATCAATAGCGCTATTTCTATTGGTATTTGTATTGCTTCATTTGTAGTGTAATAATGCTCATTGTAATTTCTGTATTATTATTTATTTCGCTAACTGCTTCTTTGCTAGCACTTTTACCATCATATTTGTACATATCATATTTGCTGATGTTGCTCTATTGTTGTTGTTGTTATTGTTGTGTTTGCTGTTGTTGTTTTTGTCTCTCTGTCTAATCACCCTCTTGTCCCCACAATTTCCCCCTCTGTCTTCCTTTTTTTCTCTTTCTATCCCCTCCTGCTCCGATCAAATGATAATATAAATACATTTAATAAAGTCAAATACAAATAAGGCAACAAGAGAAGTATCCTACACTCCTCTTTTGTAAAGTAAATCTGAACAGCTGATATGGGCTTCTACATCAACTATATGATATGCCTGAGAAGCTGGACAGGACAAAAAAAAAAGGTGTGGAAAGGAACAAGTAAGCGCTACACGGCAGCGCCAGAGCAGAACCACAGGAACGAGGAACGTGAGTGAAGCCAGAGCAGAGGAGATGAACATGACTGGAAGGATGAAGTATGAAATAGGTATCAGGCATGGGTGAAGGTGGCTCTGCCCTGTAGCCTGAAAACCTGACACTGCAACAAAAAGCAGAGCTGCCAGATCATGACACTTGAGGCTTTATCCACACCTGTTTTCTTCCAACAAGTGACTGTCTTGGCGTGCCAGACCATACCACAGGACCCTCTATTAATGCCCCTGGCCAAGGCGGTCAGCAGGCGGAGGATCAGCTGGACACGGAGGCAGTGTGCTGCCCGGCGCTGGTGGAAATTCGGGGCGCGGAGTTTGAGCAGATGCAGGTGCAGGCAATGCAAGATACTCTACAGGAGCTTGTTCATACTCAGCGCCCTTTGGGGCTGCATGATGTAAGCAGGCCACCCACTGATTTGGGGGATGGCTCTTCACAGGCTTCGGAGCCTGAACCGATAGACCCTTCTGATAGGGCTGTAGTTGTGAGAGCAGCAGCACACTTCCAGCTGGTCTGCCAAGCTCCTCCCCCAACTGCTTCAGCGTTTGACACAGGCTCACACTGACGCAGGTCAGACGGGCTCCCTGTCCTTCCTGATCGTGTACCTGAATCTGTAAGTGGGCCAACATGACATGAATGCATCACATGTCGCTGCTGGAATCTTTCCGTTGCCATTACAAGACTCCTCCAATGAACTTGTTTGGCTATGTGAAATATTCCCTTCCAGGGAGTGAAGCTTCACATAAATAAAGTATGTTACATAAACATAAAAAAATAAATAAAAAGAAAAGAGGGAGGCTCCTGGTTCCGCAACCCTACCAAGGACCCAGCTGACCAAAATTGCTGAGGGCCGAAACATATGGAGTGGCTACGGACCCCAAGTTGGGCCTACCTTTGCTATGCTAGCAAGCGCTGTGGCAAGAGCTGATAGGGATGAAAATCACCCTAAAAGGAGCTGCAGGGAAACTGGTAACCAGCTCCACCAAGCCTATCATGGCTCAGCTTTAGCAGCCAGGCTAGCGTGCAATAATTCCTTGTTGCTGCTTTATTTGTAGGGCCTGCTGCAGGATGTGGCTTCAGCAGCCCCGAATGGTGAGACGGCTGAGATGCTTCGCATAGCGGACATTTTGCTGCAGTGTACTAATACGCAGGTCACTCAATGGTCTCAGTGGTCCAGGCACGCCACCAAGTCTGGCTGTCCTAGTCCAAATTGTCAGACTAGGATTGTTTTTCTGTCCTGGCGGCTCCAGTGGTGCCAGAATAAGTTTTTGGTCCACTCTGTGAGACAGCCTTGGAGCAAACGTGGTGCAAACGCGTAGCTGACTCACTCTGTGAGGAATGTACCAGCCTCACTCATTTGCGCTGGGGTCGTGGATCCTTTCCGGCCGTCTTTATGGCCTCAGGAGCACCACAACCTGCCACCCGAGGGCTCCGGTCAAGGGTGACCAAGATTGCCAGCGTTTCTTTCGCAATGGCAGCCGTAGTGGGACCACCCATCTCAGGGTCACCAGATCCCAGTCGGCTGGCAGCTGTTTCTGTCATGGCGGTTATCGGCTTCCGGCTTCATGCTTCACCCCTCGGCACCTTGCTCATGTGTGCGAGTGTACTCGCTCCCTCGGGGCACTGGATACACTGGAGTCAGGCTACAGACTCCAGTTCCAAACCAGACCACCACCGTTTTCTAGAATCATTCTTATCCTCTTAAGCGACATGACCGATTGCCAGTCCCTTGTGGCAGAGGTCTTGGCCCTTCTGCAGAAGGGGAAAAATAACACCCGTACCAGGCAGCAAGATGTACCAAGGTTTTTTTTAACCTACTTTCTGGTTCCAAATAAGGACGGAGGCCTCTGTCTTATCTTGAACCTAAAGAGTTTCAATGACTTTCTGAAATGCCTGCCCTTCCATATACGCAGGGGGTGTAGTTCAATAGTAGAGCAGATGACTGCACATCGGGAATGCCCCAGTTCAACTCTAGGCACCCCTTCATTAGGTTCCTCCACTTCCTGTAACTCAATCAATCAAACAAAGTTTATTTTTATAGCCCTTAATCACAAATGCCTCAAAGGGCTTCACAAACCACAACGGCATTGGATCTGATCCCACATCCAGGCAAGAAAAACTAAACCCAATGGGAACAATGACAAACCTTGCAAGGGAATGCATATGTGGGGACCGCCCCTGAGTGACCAGTGCAATGGGTGCCAAGTGGATATGGTTAATAAAGTGAGAGTCCAGTTCATTGGGAGGTCAGCAGGGGATCCTCTTGCATGTAGACAAGTCGGAGCGCCGAGATGTCACCGACTGATGCATAGAGGAGTTGTCCACCCCTGGCCCCAACTTCATAATGTGAGAGTCCAGTCTATAGGGAGGTCAGCAGGAGGATCTTCTTGCATGTAGATAAGTCGGCAACGCAGACACGTCACCAACTGATGCATAGAGTAATGGTCCACCCCGGGTCCCGACTTGGAACAGCTAGCGGGTCCTCTTTGGAAGCTGATCCGTGGCCACCTGATAACCTCTCCACACATTAGAGGGGGGCAGAAAAAAAAAGGGAGGTGGCAGATCAACTTGTCTAAGGCTCCTTCTACACTAAGCCGGCTAAGGTTATCCAGGGTAAATCCCACCTAACCTTATCATTATCCACAGACACACAATGGTCGTTTAAGACCCCCTCCACCCCTCCGACCGCCGGCGCAACGCGAACTAGTGCAGAAAATGTGCACGTCATAGTCACCTCCAGTGTTGTTTTGTGTGCAAGTTCTTAAATTAAATTGAACTTATCTGAACAATATCTAGTGTCGTGGTATTTCAATTAACTGGAATCCAGTGTGATGTGGAGCCTATTGTAGTGAATCACACCTGAGCCATCATAAATTAATCACATTTTTAATGGACATGTGAAAGTAAACAATGTGATAACTAACATTTTACAACAATTAATCTAGGGATCTAGATATCTGGTCAGGACACTCCTCACTCTTTTGCCTTTACCTTCATTGTCCATTTGTTTTTGGTGACTTTATATACTCTGGACCTAGACGTTGAGTCTGCGACATACATGGTGGACAATAAAGTCCAAATGCATTCGCTGTTTTCCGTAGTCTTCACTCGTCGGACAGGTAATACAAAGCACACGCTACCTTTTTTATCACATCCATGGGGGCCCGCATTCTCGTTGTCTCCCCTTCTACAAATGGACAAAGTTTTTCGGTAAGTAGAATCACAGCTGACCCGGACATTCGAAAGTTCTCTTGCCGTCTGAGATGTGTTGTATCCGAAATAGCTGCAATCGCGAGTTTTCTTCTCTTAAGGTATTCATGTATGATTTCCACAAGCGTCTGTACATGTAGAAGAATGAGAAACATGGCATGTCTGGATGACTCGCCTCCATCTTTCCAGTGGTTAGCTCCAGTTGTTATGAAGCTGGCTGTGGCGCGTTCTTTCTGACGTCACTTCCTGTGTGGGGCGCGGTCTTTCTGACTTCACTTCCTCTCCGGACTCAGTTTGTAAACGATCAATGAGTCTATACAGAGCTAAGAGCAGGAGAGTCAAGAAATACACAGCACACCTACCCGTGTAAAAAATGATCCAAGGAGGGGAACCTTAAACGATGAATTTAGTTTGGCTGAGACGGGGCTTAGGCTAAACAATTATTTGTTGAGTTATCCGGCTTAATGTAGACAGGGCCTAAAAAGGGATCTATTTAAAGGCTAGTGTGTATAAATGAGTTTTAAGATGGACTTAAATGCTTATACTAAGGTAGCATCTCTAACTGTTATTGGTAGAGTATTCCAGAGTGCTGGAGCTCGAATAGAAAATGCTCTAGAACCTGCACACTTTTTTGGGGCTCTGAGAATCAGTAATCAGCCGGAGTTCTTAGAAAGGAGATTTCTGGCCAGGACATACAGTATGGTACAATACAATCAGCGAGCTAAGATGGAGCTAGGGGAACCTTACACAATGTTTTAGTTTGGCTGTAATGAGGCTTAGGCTAAATAATTATTTGTTTAAGGGGTTATCCGGCTTAGTGTAAACATAGCCTTAGTAACACTGATGTGTTAATGTGTGGCTCAAACGAGAGATTTGGGTCGAAGATAATACAGACAATCTTTACCGAGTCGCTTTGTGTAATTGTTTGGTTGTCCAATGTTAAGGTGGTTTCATAAATAGGTGCCGCTGTCTAGCAGGACCGATAATCAGCATTTCCGTTTTCTTAGCGTTGAGTTGCAAAAAGTTAGTGGACATCCATTGTTTAGTTTCATTTAGACACGCCTCCAGGTGACTACAATCTGGTGTGTTGGTCAGCTTTAGGGGCATGTAGAGTTGGGTGTCATCAGCATAACAGTGAAAGCTAACACCGTATTTGCGTATGATGTCACCTAGCGGCAGCATGTAGATGCTGAAGAGTGCAGAGCTAAGAACCGAACCCTGTGGAACTCCGCACGTTACCTTAACATACTCCGAGGTCACATTGTTCTGGGAAACGCACTGCATCCTGTCAGTAAGATAGGAGTTAAACCAGGACAAGGCTAAGTCTGACATACCAATACGTGTTTTGATACGTTCTAATAAAATGTTATGATCGACGGTATTGAAAGCAACATGGATGACGCATCGGCATCCATTGTTAGCAATAGATCATTAGTCATTTTTGCAAGGGCTGTCTTGCAGACCTGGGCATTCTGCGGCCCGCGGGCCACATCCGGCCCACGTGAGGCCAATCATAAATTCTATCTATCCATCCATCCATCTTCTTCCGCTTATCCGAGGTCGGGTCGCGGGGGCAGCAGCCTAAGCAGGGAAGCCCAGACTTCCCTCTACCCAGCCACTTCGTCCAGCCCTTCCCAGGGGATCCCGAGGCGTTCCCAGGCCAGCCGGGTGACATAGTCTTCCCAACGTGTCCTGGGTCTTCCCCGTGGCCTCCTACCGGTCGGACGTGCCCTAAACACCTCTCTAGGGAGGCGTTCGAGTGGCATCCTGACCAGATGCCCGAACCACCTCATCTGGCTCCTCTCGATGTGGAGGAGCAGCGGCTTTACTTTGAGCTCCCCATGGATGGCAGAGCTTCTCACCTCATCTCTAAGGGAGAGCCCCGCCACCTGGCGGAGGAAACTCATTTCGGCCGCTTGTACCCTTGATCTTGTCCTTTCGGTCATAACCCAAAGCTCATGACCATAGGTGAGGATGGGAACGTAGATCGACCGGTAAATTGAGAGCTTTCCCTTCCGTCTCAGCTCCTTCTTCACCACAACGGATCGATACAGCGTCTGCATTACTGAAGACGCCGCACCGATCTGCCTGTCGATCTCACGATCCACTCTTCCCTCACTCTTGAACAAGACTCCGAGGTACTTGAACTCCTCCACTTGGGGCAGGGTCTCCTCCGCAACCCGGAGATGGCACTCCACCCTTTTCCGGGCGAGAACCATGGACTTGGACTTGTAGGTGCTGATTCTCATCCCAGTCGCTTCACACTCAGCTGCGAACCGATCCAGTGAGAGCTGAAGATCCTGGCCAGATGAAGCCATCAGAACCACATCATCTGCAAATAGCAGAGACCTAATTCTGCAGCCACCAAACCGGATCCCCTCAACTAGGGCTGCAACAACTAATCGATTAAATCGATTATAAAAATAGTTGCCGATTAATTTAGTCATCGATTCGTTGGATCTATGCTATGCGCATGCGCAGAGGCAATTTTTAATAGTTTAAAAAAAAAACATTTTTTATTTATTTATTTTTATAAACGTTTATTTATAAACTGCAACATGTACAAACAGCTGAGAAACAATAATCAAAATAAGTATGGTGCCAGTATGCTGTTTTTTTTCCAATAAAATACTGGAAAGGATAGAAATGTAGTTTGTCTCTTTTATCCGATTATTAATCGATTAATCGAAGTAACAATCGACAGATTAATCGATTATCAAATTAATCGTTATTTGCTGCCCTACCCTCAACGCCTTGACTGCGCCTAGAAATTCTGTCTATAAAAGTTATGAACAGAATCGGTGACAAAGGGCAGCCTTGGCGGGGTCCAACCCTCACTGGAAACGTGTCCGACTTACTGCCGGCAATGCGGACCAAGCACTGACACTGATCATACAGGGAGCGAACCGCCACAATCAGACAGTCTGATACCCCATACTCTCTGAGCACTCCCCACAAGACTTACCGAGGGACACGGTCGAATGCCTTCTCCAAGTCCACAAAGCACATGTCGACTGGTTGGGCAAACTCCCATGCACTCTCAAGGAACATGCTGAGAGTATAGAGCTGGTCCACAGTTCCACGACCAGGACGAAAACCACACTGTTCCTCCTGAATCTGAGGTTCGACTATCCGGCGTAGCCTCCTCTCCAGTACACCTGAATAGACCTTACCGGGAAGGCTGAGGAGTGTGATCCCACGATAGTTAGAACACACCCTCCGGTTCCCTTTCTTAAAGAGAGGAACCACCACCCGGTCTGCCAATCCAGAGGTACCGCCCCCGATGTCCACGCGATGCTGCAGAGTCTTGTCAACCAAGACAGCCCCACAGCATCCAGAGCCTTAAGGAACTCCGGGCGGATCTCATCCACCCCCGGGGCCTTGCCACCGAGGAGCTTTTTAACTACCTCAGCAACCTCAGCCCCAGAAATAGGAGAGCACAACACAGATTCCCCAGGCACTGCTTCCTCATAGGAAGACGTGTTGGTGGGATTGAGGAGGTCTTCCCTCCACCGATCTACAACATCCGCAGTCGAGGTCAGCAGAACACCATCCTCACCATACACGGACGGTGTTGATAGTGCACTTCCTCCCCTTCCTGAGGCGGCGAATGGTGGTCCAGAATCGCTTCGAAGTCGTCCGGAAGTCGTTTCCCATGGCTTCCCCGAACTCCTCACATGTCCGAGTTTTTGCCTCCGCGACCGCTGAAGCCGCACACTGCTTGGCCTGTCGGTACCTGTCCGCTGCCTCAGGAGTCCTATGAGCCAAAAGAACCCGATAGGACTCCCTCTTTAGCTTGACAGCATCCCTCACCGCCGGTGTCCACCAACGGGTTCTAGGATTACCGCCACAACAGGCACCAAAAACCTTGCGGCCACAGCTCCAATCAGCCGCCTCGACAATAGAGGTGCGGAACATAGTCCACTCGGACTCAATGTCCAGCACCTCCCTCGTGACATGTTCAAAGTTCTTCCGGAGTTGGGAATTGAAACTCTCTCTGACAGGAGACTCTGCCAGACGTTCCCAGCAAACCCTCACAATGCGTTTGGGCCTGCCAGGTCTGTCCGGCATCCTCCCCCACCATCGCAGCCAACTCACCACCAGGCGGTGATCGGTAGAAAGCTCCGCCCCTCTCTTCACCCGAGTGTCCAAAACATGAGGCCGCAAATCCGATGACACAACTACAAAGTCGATCATGGAACTGCGACCTAGGGTGTCCTGGTACCAAGTGCACATATGGACACCCTTATGTTTGAACATGGTGTTCGTTATGGACAATCTGTGACGGGCACAAAAGTCCAATAACAAAACACCACTCGGGTTCAGATCCGGGCGGCCATTCTTCCCAATCACGCCTCTCCAGGTTTCACTGTCGTTGCCAATATGAGCGTTGAAGTCCCCCAGTAGAACGAGGGAATCACCCGGGGGAGTACTCTCAAGTACTCCTTCGAGTGAATCCAAAAAAGGTGGGTACTCTGAGCTGCTGTTTGGCGTGTAAGCGCAAACCACAGTCAGGACCCGTTCCCCCACCCGAAGGTAGAGGGAAGCTACCCTCTCGTCCACTGGGTTGAACTCCAACGTGCAGGCTCAAGAATTGCCACCCCACTTCCGTGTGGACGTATGCGCGTGCGTGATTGTGAGTGAATGTGAACAGCGGCAATCACAAATTACAAAATACATTTTCAAAAACATCTATGTCGTGCGTCCAATACAACTGTGCTGCTTTTATTTTGAAAAGTGTTATTTATGGACGTATGTCCGTGTGTAACCTGTGAGTGAAGGTGCACAGCGACAAGTGATGCCCGGTTATCCCGAGATGTCAGCTCACGCGAAAAAAAGAAAAGTTGATGACGAATGCCGTGTTTTCAACAAGACATGGACTGCCAATAAATTAAAGGTAAAGCTGTGTGCTTAATTTGTGGTACACGGGTTGCTGTGTTTAAAGAATATAATTTGAATCGCCACTACATTACGAAGCATGAGGAAAAATACCGTAATCTGTCCGATGAAGAGCGCGCAAGGGAGGCTGATGCGTTGATGGTAAAACGGCAAACCCAACAAGGACTTTTTGGCAAATTTCACACTCCCAGAGTTGCAGCCGTCAGGACAAGTTTCGTCATTTTTCACAAAATCGCCAGAAAAAGTAAGGCGTTTTCTGACGGAAAGTTTATTAAGGAGTACTTATTGGACTCTGTTGCGCTGATATGCCCGGAGAAGAGGGGCGCATTTGACGTGTCAGTCTCCCGACGCACTGTAACGAGGCGGGTTGAGACCATCGCTGGACACTTGAGCTTAAGCTGAAGAACAGAACGGACGATTTTGACTGTTTTTCGCAGGCTTTGGATGAGAGCTGCGATGCACCGCCCAGCTGCTCATCTTCTTACGTGGGATAACTGCAGACTTTCAAATCACGGAGGAGCTGGCAGCCATGCAGTCAATTAAAGGGACAACCACAGGTAATGACTTGTTCACAGAGGTAAATGCGTGTTTGGACATGTTAGGACTGAAATGGGACAAGCTGGCAGGTATGACAACAGATGGTTGTCCAAATCTGACGGGGAAAAATGTTGGACTTTTAAAGAGGATGCAGGATAAAGTGACAGAAATTAACCCAGTGCGGAAATTGACATTTTTGCATAGTATTTTACATCAGGAAGTGTTGTGTAAGACAGTGTTAAAAATAAAACCATCAAAAGCAATCTGCTTTTGTATGAAGTTAAGTTAGGTTAAATGAAATTATTATTATTATTATTATTATTTATCTTTCGGTACATCAAAAATAATATTGAGCAAAATTTAATTGAAATATTGTCGATGTGGCCCTCCAGCAGTGCTCGGGTTGCTCAGGCGGCCCCCGGTAAAAATTAATTGCCCACCCCTGCCATAGAGTGATTTGCCCTGAAACCGGACTGAAAGGGTTCAGAGATTGTTAGACGCTAAATGTGTAACGGTACAGTGGAGAAGGAGACGGCACGGAGGCAGGCACGTCGTTTAGCTTGCAGCGTGTTTATTAATATACAAGAATGAAGTGTGTGACTAATCCAAATATATATGGTGTGACTATTTTAAGCGATTATATGTACAGTGTTACTGGCTGGTGTTGAAGGCGCGTGTTGAGATCGGTGCGGAAGTCCAGAAAGGGCAAGGCAGGCTGGGAGGTCCGGGGACAGGCACGTGGTCAGGGGCTGGAGCGAGGCGTCGTTGTCCGGGGGCAGGCGTGAGGTCGAGAACCGGGAAGGCAGCAGGAAGTCCAGAGGGGACCCGGGGAGATGAGACACACACCTCGAAACCAGGGAATGACGAAGGGCTGCTGGAAGACGACACAGTACAAGACACAATGAGCACTATGGCGGGGAAATACAAACAGCGAGGAAGCACATAGGCAAGGAAGCTAGAGACGTGTAAGGCTTACTGTACTGGTGGTACAAGTAGCTATGTTCTGGCACTGGAACGCAGGACACGCTGGCTTAAGAAGGCAGGGATCTCATCGGCGTCAGGTGTGTTGATTGTAGAGTGAATGCAGGAGAGAAACGCCCGTGGGCGTGTTCCGAGTTGCGCTCAGCGGAGCGCACAGCAGAGTGAGAGGCGCCAGCTGTTTGAACCGTAACAAAGTGTTGATTTAGCTGCTGTGCAACAATTTTTTCGAGGATTTTCGAGATAAAGGGAAGTTGGGACACCGGCCGGTAGTTTACCATGAGGTCAGAATCGAGGTTAGGTCTTTTGAGCAGAGGATGAATAACCTATTTTTTTAATGCTAGGGGAGCAGTGTCAGAGGAAAGTGATAAGTTTATGATATTTAACACTGATGGTCCTAACATTACAAACAGCTCCTTGATAAGTTTCCCAGGAAGTGGGTCAAGTAAACATGTTGTTTGTTTTGTTCCATTTACACGTCGCAGGTGTTCCTCCAATGTTATTTCATCAAAAAGAGAGAGATTTTTTTGGAGGGAAATATCCGTCATATATACTTTCGTATCTGTGTTAATAGAACCCAGTTGTAGCTGGGATGCGTTGTCTTTTATCTTCTTTTTAATGAGTTCAGTTTTCTTATTAAATAAATTCATAAAGTCATCTGCCGAGTGGGTGGAGCTACTGGGAGGAGTCCCTTGTTGGGTTAGCGATATTTTAAATCATGGTTTGGTAGGTTAAGGGAACAAAAATGACCAGTACAATAATAACAGTTTGAACACTGCGTATCATTTTAGTTTTAGGAAAGTAAAGTTCCTTATTGACTGAAGTGCAGCATTATTAGTTCCAGCATCTCTACTGAACAATGGCGGCACGCTGCTTTCATTTTATCCACTGTCTTTGTATGGTTTCGTACTTTACTAGTAAGGCCAAGCGTTACCAAACAGGAGACTTTAAGGACAAAAAAGGGTTTTTAAAGTCTGGGCTGCACTGTACAGTGATATTGTAAGTAAAGTACAACAGTTTGAGAAAAAAATCATGATTTTACTCAACAGAACAGCAACAATGCAAATTTATCATCCATTTTCAAAATCATTTTGTACATGCATTGGGCGCATGCACGTCTGTGCGAGTGTAACAGAGGCCAGTCAACTTCAAAAATAGTGCTGGCGGTCTGGGATATTGTCTGTGCTTTTAGCTCAGTAGTCAGCATTCTCGCCTCTCACACCAGCATATAGCAATAGGAAAAAACAACGTAACTGAGAAAGAGAGTACACAATCACTGCACGAAGCAGTGATTGACAGCTATTAACACAAATCATTGCATTGTGCCGTCAAAATCGGGGCCCCTGATTGGTGGGGGTTTCTGGGCGCCAGCCCATGTAAGCCCGTGCATCAAAGCAGCCCTGCTTACAACCTTTTTGTAGGTATTTTGATGTTTTTAGAGGGCTTTATATCCAGGTTGGATATATTATCGGCATGCATTGTTAGCTGCCTTGTACTGGCAGTTTTTATTATTTAGATGCCCAGAAAAGAGAAAAACATGTGCGTTCTTGTCTCGCATAAGGATTGTGTATGATGTGCAAAATTGAAAAAAAGTGCGCTTTTTATTTTTTTAAATGTTGGTCAAATCAAACAAATCAGATTAGACTATGAAAATCCTTAGTTGAAGACAATACATGTACTGTTAACACAAATTCTTCCTATACATTTGCAAAATATTTGGTCGTTTAACTTGTATGCAGTTTTACTTACTGGAGGTAACAATTTAAATCAAGTCATTTTTAAAGAGTGTGATTACAAAACTAAGCACTCAAGAAGTACGAGTGCATTTATGTCAACCAGTGGAAAAAAAAAGTAAACATGTCCGTGCCTTAAATCAGTCCATGGTCTCTGGATGACGCTTTGAAAAGCTCAGAGGTGAAACTTTAATGACTCCCAGCTTTCAAATATTTCCAGAAGGTTCCTTTTGCTGTCTTTTTAATGAGCAATCATCGCAACCTCTCTCTCTTTTTGACTCGTGCCACATCTCTGAAAGCTTAGATAACAAGCGTCTCCTCTCCAATGCTCCAAAGAGAGAAGTCACTGATCTACCTTCCATTCAATCATGCTTGACTTCTCCTTTTACCTCCTGACCCTAAGAGTCGTCATCTCCTGCATTGGGCTGCTAGGTAATGTGGTCCTCATCCTTTCCATCATCCACACCAGGGTCTCCTCTCTCAAAACATTTGAGCTCTTTCTTATGGGACTGGCCACGGCCAACCTGGAGGAGATTCTCATTGTCAACATCTACAACGCCCTTCAGTTCTCCTCAGCAGTCTCAGACGTTTGGTACTGTCGCTCGCTGAAATTCTTAACCGTGTTTGGAGAAATCAGCAGCATTCTCTTTACCGTCCTCATTAGCGTCTATCGTTACCAGAAGATGAGAGATGCCTACAAAAGGATCCACATTCGCATCTACCTGGACAACACCCGAGCAGCTTGGATAGTGAGTGGGCTTTGCGTCGGGATTTCAGTCCTGCTGAGTGTCCCCATTTTTGTCATGAACCTGCAAGGACAGGTGGGGAACCTCACAAGGAACAACACAGGATGCCCACCAGACTTCTTCCTTTGCAGCAACCATGACAGTCCAACAATCAACTGCATTTACAAATATGTCTTTATCCTGCTGTGCAATCTGCTACCGCTGATCATCGTCACGCTCACCAGCGGCCTCATCGCCACCGTGCTGCTAAGCCACAGGACAATTGTGACGCCTATTGCCAGTGTGAGTGGCTCGACCCAGATCGTTAGAAAGCATAACAGAAGGTGGTTTCACCGTAGCACACTTGCTATCCTGGCGGCCATGGCACTCTTTCAGGTGGACTGGACTCTCTATCTGCTCTTCCAGTTGACTTTCAATCCCAAGGATGTCCAGTTTTGGGCGGAAATTGAGTTCTTCATATCTACGTCCTATACGTCCATCAGTCCATATGTGTACGGAATTGGGAATAAATGGTTCTCCGCCAGGAACTTCAGAAGAAAGTAGCTTGAGAATCTTCTCGTCTCAAAAGTGGGAAAATTGTGAAGCAACTTATTTTTGCTTGTTTGTATGTCAGTTATTTTGCATGCAGACTACTTTTTGGTCCGTGGAGAATGACGTAAGATGTTAGGAATAGATGGGTGTGGGACTCCATACTTCTGTGTGGGTGGGCAATACTGCAAATGTTGGTATTACTACAAAGCAAATATAAGTATTGACTGATATCAATAATGATATTGAGACTTTTTACATGAATTCTTTCAAGACTCTTCGCCAGCACTCCCTTAAAAAATTTGGATTTGTTTTCCCTGGTTAGATAAAAGATGAGTCATGAATGATTTTGTGATTCCTCCCTTTAATTTATTATAATCAGAGTAAAATGAGTAAAGAAAAACTCAAAGTAACTTATTTCCTGAGTTACTATATAACCATTTCAGTGGAACCAAGGTTATTGTACATCCTACTTTTCATATGATTCAGTTTTTGACGAACATTTTTCATAAAAGTTTTCCTCTGTTTTATATATTGTCTCAGTTATTGTATAGCCATACATTGAGCATAACAAACTAGGCTGTTTTCCATTGTATCATTCTGCAAAATCAAGTGTCCAAACAAAGCATCTCATGCGATTTTCAGTTCTGAATTGTAGCATATAAAGTTAATAAGTTAAAGCGCCAATGATTGTCACACACACTAGGTGCGGTGAAATTATCCTCTGCATTTGACCCATCTCCACAGGGGAGAAGTGAGCAGCAGCGGTGGCCGCACCCAGGAATCAATTGGTGATTTAACCCCCAATTCCAACCCTTGAAGCTGAGTGCCAAGCAGGGAGGTAATGGGTCCCATTGTTATAGTCTTTGGTATGACTCGGCCGGGGTTTGAACTCACAACCTACCGATCTCAGGGCGGACACTCTAACCACTAAGCCACTGAGCACATGTTGTTGTGGGGTTACGGAGTCACATGGTGTGTCTAGCGTATGCTCGTCCTTGTCCATGCGTTCTTGAAAATGAGAAAAGTGCCAGATTTATGATTAAAGTGGTACCACATGTTTTTGGGAAATTTTGCACATTATTCACAATCCTTATGTGAGACAAGAACATATATGTCTTTCTCTTTTGTTATGCATTAATTGCTAGCAAGAGTCAGCTGACAATGCAGGTCATGGGGATTCAATCTATTTTGCCTATACAACGCTATAAAAACATTAAAAAAAAACACCCATCAGTGTTTATATACATGCTGTAAGTATATACTGTATGTAATGTAGTAACAGCTAGGCACATCCATGATAATGTGTCATATTTACGTATTTTGGTCATTTTAAGCATTACTGCGGCACATTGATTTCTCAGAGCACATCACAATGTTTGCTATTTCCTTTACAAAAACAACAACTGGTAATCATGGCAGACTTCATGAGGGCCATCAACGACTACTTTAGGACAACTGATGATTCAGAAACTAATATTTTTGAGCCTGAATACATGGAGGATGAGCTACAAGTTTAGACTCTGAGTGATAAACATATCCAGCTTAAGTAAAACTTTGAGCATCATGTAGCAGTAGTGCAAATGCTAAACAAGAAATACAAACTACGAACAAAGTCTGCTCTCACTGGGATGCTAACTGATGGGATGTTTATATATTTCAGCACAAGACCTGTGTTTTTTGTTTAGATGAAGAATTCATCACAATCATCACCCAAGGGGTATAAAAAAGGTGGGTACAAACAAGCGTTTATTTAGTGTCTTTCTCGTGATGTCTTTGGGTCTAGATTGAATTTCAAAGTTGACCAACTTCTGGATTCATGGCCACAACCTTACATTATACAGGTAAGAGGCATGATTTATAATCTAGCATGAACTTTACCAACTCAAAAGCGATAAAGCAGGTCACTGGCTCAGTATGTCAATAGCTGCATAAGCTAGTTACACCTCTGTAATCAAGACGCTGCTAAAAGTAGTTCCTCTGCGTTAGTTCTTATAATAACAATGTGGCTTGGTTCGTATTCAGTTCACAACATGTAAATGGGATATTGTTGGCAGTTTTTAGAAGGTTTCATGGGCGGAATAGATGACTCCCATTACCTACAATGTTAGCCACCTAGTACAAGTCGAATATTACAAATTATAATGCATTAAAAAAAAAAATCAAAAAATCGATGTGTTCTTGTCTTACATTGGGATTGTGAATGATTTTTTTTTTTTTAAATAAGCGCAGTTTTCCTTAAAGTTGAGAAACACTATAACATTTAAGAAAGAACTGGTCATTTACAAAGGTAATGTCCGTGTGGCTCTCCCTTTTTCTCCTCCCTTGCCACTCATCACCGTCTTCGCCAACAAGAGCCTTCAACAAAGACAGAGGTTTTGGTAATTATTCATTTATCCATTTCATTTGTAATTTATACACATTTATATTGTTTTCTCTATGTAAAACAAGAATTATCCTGAAAAAATGTGGTTTGTGTTAATATATTTGGGTGCCTGCAATAGATAAATTGGATTTACATTATTTCTAATGGAAAAACTTCATACGTTTTTTTGTTTGATAAGGTCTTTGTCGGACCTTTTGAAACAGATTACTAACAAAAACCTGAGGTACCTCTATAAATAGATGTACCATTATCAATAATTTGGCGATGTGGACAAAATCACAGATATTTGTGAAAATAAATGTAGAGAAGAACTTAAACATATCAATGTAATCACATGAAACATCCCTCCACAAAATGGGTTGTGTAGTTTTTGTGTAATCGCGATATTTAGTTTTATCCAAAAGACCCTACTGAATGCATTCTCCACCCTCCTTCATATTAAAAAAAAAATCATTGCACATTATAATCCTCAACGCCCCTGAAAAAAGGGTTTATTGCAAAACGTTTCTATTACACACTACTGGTTTTATTTGCCTAATAAATTATTTATATAATATAATCAATCAATCAATCAATCAATGTTTATTTATATAGCCCTAAATCACAAGTGTCTCAAAGGGCTGCACAAGCCACAACGACATCCTCGGTACAGAGCCCACATAAGGGCAAGGAAAAACTCACCCCAGTGTATATAAAAGAGTGCACATTCATCAATAAAAATATATAGTTCTGGGTTTTCGAGAATATAGCTCTTTATTTTTCTCAAAAACGGTGTCCTTTTCTTCAGTAAACCAGTTGCATATATATTAATTGTATTTATCGTATTATTTGGTTTTATAACGTAAAAATAAATATAATCAGGCATACCAACCAGTGTTCGTATACATAAAAATAAAAAAAATCCTAATTACTGTTTTGTACTATTGTATGTGCCTTTTACTATTGCAGAACTGTATAATTAATTCCAGTGTCAACTCATCACAAAACGTAAAACATGTGTTAACTGTTCATGCAATGTTTTTTTTTCGTAACATGCTTACTGTACATGATTTCCTGCCAAACAAGGTCATATTTTTTAATAAGACAATGCAGGTAAAAATAAAAAGGAGACCCACCCTTTAATGATTCTTTTGTTGAAGCTCGCATTGCTGTGTACATTCTTGTTTTATTTTATTTTTATTGGTTTATTCATTATTAGTATTTTTTTTACCAAATGTGATTTAAAAAAAAAAATCATAACAAAAGGATGCAATAAGTGCAACGTCATTGTGTATTGTATGGGAAGTTATTCTATTAGATTATGCATACTTAAATTGTCTATTACTTGTGAAATGTATAATTTATTTGAACTATATTTTTAGTGCTAACAATGTAGAGGCTAACAGTTGTAAAGAACAATACAGCTATATACAACACTACTAGCTAGTGAGCCATTAAGATATCACTATTGTGGTAGGTAACTATAGGTTTTCATCGTTAATCTACGGCTGTTAAGAGCCACATATTGGTTTAATATATGTAATATATTCAATATTTGAAATGTTACCGAGTAGGCCTATACTATTGTGTAGTGGCTCCACCATTTTTTGTCACAAGACAGTAGAGAGGCGACCAATGGCGACGTAGCGAAACACGCTTGTGTCGTTCAAACCAGAAACTCTCAACAAATGCTCATTTTGTAGTTCATGTCATTTTTTTATCATCACGATTATTAATCCACATGTATTTCAACTTTGAAGTAAAGCCGTGGAAGGACTCGGCAACCCGGAAGGAGCATGCGTATTGGCCCACTGGAGCTGTGGCGCCATAGTGAGGGTGTTACGTCACAGCCCCTCGCGCCAATGTTTGTGTGCATGTATGTGTGTGTGTGTGCTTACAAGCAGGTAGACGACGACGAGGACGCCAAGAAAGTTTCTGGAATATTTCAACCGAGAATATACTGGAGTTTGTTATCATTTATCATTTACAACATAGCGAAAAAAAACTCCCGCTTTTCCTGGTGGAGGCAGCGCCATTGGTGGAAGCGGAAAGGGGGAGGAGCGGTGATAGCGTGCATGCGCTTTCTTGGCTCCACGACGTACACGCACAGCGGGGTCGGTCGATGCGGACGAGCAAGAGTAGCCCTGTGGCGTGGCTCCTCAGCCTCCCCTTGTTGTTTGCCACTTCTTAAATCGACGAATTAGTACAAATAGGAAGAATAAAGACGGGCGGTGCAACAGTTGTGCCCGACCCACCCACGTTGGCTGCACCGGAGCTGAGACGTGAGGCGTTTGAGGAAACTACAACTTTTCCAACTTGGTGAGTGTCGGCCTGCCTGCTTCGTTCTTATTCTCTCGCTTTTTCTTTATTTTCCCTCCACTTTATTTTAATTTGTTTAAAGATCAGCGGTTTTCGATCAAAAACAGGATATCGAGGAGGCTGTCATGGTTGACTGGAAGCCTTTTGATAGCGATTAACACCTTTGGTCAACGGCATCATCATGTTGGTGTGACTGTGTAGCTCTATGGCGGCGTGCTCGTGCTCGCTCCTGAAACGACAACAATTTAATTTGAATATTATTTTAAATAACGTTGTTATACATTCAAATACGCTATAAAATACTAACGTGGTATGCTTGCAGTGTTGTTGTTGTTATTATTTATTTGAATTAATCACGGGACCATCCGGCCATGTCAGCCATGTCCTCCACGAGTAAAGACACCGAGCTGCCATTGGTCAGTCACGCCGAAGAGCTTGCGCTGTTAGTAGGTCATCAAAGTCCTCTTTTCTCGCACTTAACTTGGTTTAAAGTAATATATAAAAGGTCCCTAATATAACACAGAAAATAATTTTTTTTAGCTGTCATTGTTACTCAGTACTGTACTCTTTTGGCTTTGACGTAATATTACGATGATTATATGAAAACACGTGCATAATTACCGCAATTATCATTTTTTAGATGTTGAGAGTCAAATTGGGTATGTATAATTATATTCCACATATTAGTCTACCTTATCAATGATCATTCTTGCTTTTGATTGGCAACCAGAGATCTACTACTTGTACAATTGTTACCTTAATTTACAGTGGTGTACAAAAATATTGTATCCTACTGAGAGCCTAATGTTTTGGTTACCCGGGAGGGTCAGAACATTACAAACACTCTCTTAAAAACGATGCAAAGTCAGTCAAACTTAAGCATTTGTTATCATTCAAACAAGATATTTGTGGGGTGTTGAACTTTTACAAATGTCAGTTCAAAACTTGGGGAAAAGTATTATCTTTGCTATAGAGTTCTAAAAATTACAATGATGTAACTTGGAGAGAGGATCCTTGATTAGTGTTTTTGCAGCACATTCTTGAAAGCAGTACCCTGGGATCTTGGACTTGTGTTTTTGCAATATGATATGAGGCTCTTTGATTAGCATGTTTGCAGGTGGTCCTCCAAAACAACAGAGAGCCTCTGTCAATGGATCTGTGACTAGTGTTTTTGCAGACGGTCCTTAAAAACAGAAGAGCGATTCTGTCGTATGGCAGTGTTTCCTACCCATAGGGCGGGGGCCCATTGTTGGGGCACAACATTTTTTGTTTTTCAGCTGTGGTAATCTGTTATAATATACTTTTCCACCACTTGTGGCAGTAATGACAATATCAAACCAACAGAAGAAGTCTGAAGCCAAATTCAAAGAGAACTTTAAGGTAAGGCTGGGCGATATATCGAATATACTCGATATATCGCGGGTTTGTCTCTGTGTGATTTAGAAAATGACTATATTGTGATATTCAAGTATCGTATTTTTCTGGCTATAAGTCGCAGTTTTTTTCATAGTTCGGCCAGGCTCCAGTGCGACTTATGTGTGTTTTTTTCCTTTTTTATTATGCATTTTCGGCAGGTGTAATTTATACTCCGGTGCGACTTATACTCCGAAAAATACGGTATACGTTCTCTCACAGTTGCTTTTAGCTGCGGGCATTACACTACAGCCATTTCTCACTCTTTCTTTTGTCTCTCCTTCTCACAGAGACATAAAACAAGCGCACCTTCTTACATACGTCACATACTGTCGCGTGTGCAACGTCATACGCTCTTGCGGAGCAGAGAGGTAGAGGCATGGGTAAAGTTAACTGTGGAGTGGTGCGAGTGGTAATACGAGAGAAAGAAGGTGCGAATCTGGTAACAAATGAAGGAATAATTAATTCCCAAGAAAAATAGCACGGGTCCATCGTCTGGCGGTGGTTTGGCTTCAAGCGGGAATATGTTGACCTAGGGCTGGGCGATATGGCCTTTTTTTAATACCTCAATATTTTTAGGCCATGTCACGATACACAATATATATCTCGATGTTTTGCCTTAGCCTTGAATGAACACTTGATGCATATAATCACAGCAGTATGATGATTCTATGTGTCTACATTAAAACATTATTGTTCATACTGCATTAATATATGCTCATTTTAAACTTTCATGCAGAGAGGGAAATCACAACTATTGTATTTTTCGGACTATAAGTCAACGTTTTTTTTCATAGTTTGGCCGTGGGTGTGACGTATACTCCGGAGCGACTTATGTGTGAAATTATTAACACATTATTGTAAAATATCAAATAAAAAGATTTATCTCATTCGTGTGAGCGACGAAGAAAATGTCCACAATTGTCACACACACGTCACCAATCATCACTCACACGCCAACCAATAAGAATTCGACGGGGGGCGGGTCATGGCAGAAGTGCATTGTGGGCCATGATATGCTAACTGCTATATGCTATACGCTACTGCCGGGGCTATTCAAATGGATCACATCAACAATCGCGGTAACTTATAAAAACTGAGAAGGACTGACTAAAATGGCACCGAAAAGGAAATCATATACTGCAGATTACAAGCTGGACGTAGTGAAATAGCTTGTTCTAAAATGACTGGCAGAGAACAGCAATCGAGCAGCAGAAAGAAAGGACGATAGCGGGGCGCATACCAGAGGCGGCACCGAGGAAAAACATTTCATCGGATTTAGCGATCGGGAGTGACAGATTGTTTGGTAAACGTATAGCATGTTCTATATGTTATAGTTATTTGAATGACTCTTGCCATGATGTGTTGCGTTAACATACCAGGCACGTTCTCAGTTGGTTATTTGTGCGTCATATGGCGTATACTTATTCAGCCTGTTGTTCACTATTCTTTATTTATTTTAAATTGCCTTTCAAATGTCTATTCTTGGTGTTGGATTTTATCAAATACATTTCCCCAAAAAATGCGACTTATACTCCAGTGCGACGTATATATGTTTTTTTCCTTCTTTATTGTGCATTTTCGGCAGGTGCGACATGTACTCCGGAGCGACTTATAGTCCGAAAAATGCAGTAAGTCAACTGACCAAAACTGTATTTATTAAACAGTTATTAAGCAGTGGCACAAACTAGGGCTGGGCGATATATCGATATACGCGATATATGTCGCATCATTTGAAAAGTCACCTGCTAGAGAATGTAGAGTGCTTACTCCGCATGTCAACATCTCCGTTCGATGACACACGCCCACACCAACAAAATGCCGAGGCAAACATTTCCACATCAACACCGTATGAAAAAAATTGTCAAAAACAAAAGAGATCATGTCTGCAGGAACCTACCACATAGCGAAGGACATACACAATTTGATTTCCTATTAAGCAACTCATTTTTATTTGACACTTATTGAAATATCTTGTGTGACATCATGCACAAAAGTGCACTTTATTTGTTTTAAACTGTTGTAGTGGCGTTCTGTACAAAAAGTGCACTTTAATTTAGTGTTGTTTTGATATGTCATCTTAGAGACATCATGCACAAAAGTGCACTAATAGCTTGTTTTAAAATGACTGGCAATTTTGCACTTTCTGTTTTGGAAATTACATGAATGTTTGTGCCACTGCTTAATAGCTGTTTAATAAATACACTTTTGCTAAATTGACTTACCGGTAGTTGTGATTTCCCTCTCTGCATGAAAGCTTAAAATGAGCATATATTAATGCAGTATGAACAAGAATGTTTTAATGTAGACACATAGAATCATACTGCTGTGATTATATGCATCAAGTGTTCATTCAAGGCGAAGGCAAAATATCGAGATATATATCGTGTATCGCGATATGGCATGATGTCTCTAAGATGACATATCAAAACAACACTAAATTAAGGTGCACTTTTTGTACAGAACGCCACTACAACAGTTTAAAACAAATAAAGTGCACTTTTGTGCATGATGTCACACAAGATATTTCAATAACTGTCAAATAAAAATTAGCTGCATAATAGGAAATCAAATAGTGTATGTCCTTCGCTATGTGGTAGGTTCCTGCGGACGTTATCTCCTTCTGTTGTTGACTATTTTTTTCATACGGTGTTCATCTGGAAATGGTTGCCTCTGCGTTTTGTTGGTGTGGCACTCGCCGGAGATGAGTTTCAAACACTCTTCATTCTCTAGCGGGTGACTTTTCAAATGATGCTACATATTAGCAGTAATGCTACTTTTTTTAGCATCGCTTTTGCCCCACACTTGACAAATTACGGTTGTCTGTTCGACATATTCCCGCTTGAAGCCAAACCACCGCCAGATGATGGACCCCGTGCTGTTTTTCTTGGAATTAATTATTCCTTCATTTGTAACCAGATTCACACCTTCTTTCTCTCGTATTACCACTCGCACCACAGCTAACGTTACCCATGCCGTTACCTCTCTGCTCCGCAAGGGCGTATACGTATGTGACGTATGTAAGAAGGTGGGCTTGTTTTTTTTCTCTGTGAGAAGTAGAGACAACAAAGAGTGAGAAACGCCTGTAGTGTAATGCCCACAGCTAAAAGCAACTGCGTGAGAACATATACTCGAATATCACGATATAGTCATTTTCTATATCGCACAGAGACAAATCCGTGATATATCGAGTATATCGATATATCGCCCAGCCCTATGTTGAACAGACAACCGTAATGTGTCAAGTGTGCAGCAAAAGCATTGCTACAAAAAGTAGCAGCACTGGTAATTTGTACCATCATTTGAAAAGTCACCCGCTAGAGAATGAGGAGTGCTTGAACCTCCGCATGTCAACATCTCGGCCGGTGCCACACCCACAAAATGCCCAAGCAACCATTTCTAGATCAACACCGTATGAAAAAAATAGCCAACAACAGAAGGAGATGCCGTCCGCAGGAACCTACCACAAAGTGAAGGACATACACTATTTGATTTCCTACTATGCAGCTAATTTTTATTTGACAGTTTTTGAAATATCTTGTGTGACATCATGCACAAAATTGCACTTTATTTGTTTTAAACTATTGTAGTGGCGTTCTGTACAAAAAGTGCACTTTAATTTAGTGTTGTTTTGATATGTCATCTTAGTGACATCATGCACAAAAGTGCACTCATAGCTTGTTTTAAAATGTCTGACAATCTTGCACTTTCTGTTTTGGAAATGACATGAATGTTTGTGCCACAGCTTAATAACTGTTTAGTAAATACAGTTTTGGTCAATTGACTTAGTTGTAATTTCCCTCTCTGCATGAACGTGTAAAATTAGCATATATTAATGCAGTATGAATAAGAATGTTTTAATGTAGACACATAGAATATTCATACTGGTGTGATTATATGCATCAAGTGTTAATTCAAGGCTAAGGCAAAATATTGAGATATATATCGTGACATGGCCTAAAAATATAGAGATATTAATAAAAGGCCATATCGCCCAGCCCTAGTTAAGAAACTTATTCAGTATTAATTTAATTTATTTTATTACAGCGTCATTGTATGTCAGTTAGTCCCTTCTTATGCCTGGTTAGTAGTTGTTTTTCAGCCTGACCTAATCTTAAGGTTTATGTGTTAAATACATAATGAATAATAATCTTTGTGATTAACACATGGTTTCATATAATTTGACAGGGTTGTAAGTAGGTTAGATATACTGTAATTATTTAATACGATTAAAAGAGTAAGATTACTAATTCAGTGTTAATATTTGAGTGGGCCCAGGCCCCTTTGTAGTGGAAATGTTGAGACCACAGGTAAAACATTTTTAGAACCCCTGCTAAAAGGATATTTTACTAGCGTTTTTGCTGGCGGTCCTTATAAACAGCAGCGCGTGCTTGTCATACAGAGATTCTCAGTGACGAATGTATGGATTTGAACAACAGTTCAAAGTAGTTTCACCTCTGGTATACGTAGTAGCTGTGTCTCAATTCGTCTGGCCGCATCCTTTCAAGGACCCAGCTAAGGCTGCAGCTAACGATTATTTTTCTATCGATTAATCTATAGATTATTATTTTTTTCGATTAATCGGTTAATCTATAGATTATTTTTTCGATTAATCTAGAGAGTATTTTTCCTTTTACCGATTATTTTTTTTTATTTAAAATGAAGATGAAAAAATAAATGTAGGCCAGTTTTTTCAAAAGGCATGGCTTTTATTTACAAAAAAAAAAGTATGGCCACTCAGTCAACATTGACAACAACATGACAAAATATTCTGTAACAATGTAAACATTTAACAAAATTAAAAGTAGCTTATTTGCTTTTAATGTGCAAATATAAAAGTAAACATCCAGTGCAAATCTTAATATTCTGCAATAGTATAAGCATTTCAAAAGTAAAAGTATTGCTTATTTTGCTTTAAAATGTGCAAAAATAAAGATAAACATCCAATTCAAAAAAGTGCAAAACGGAAATATTCTGTAACAGTGTAAACATTTCAACAAAAGTAAAAGTATTGCTTATTTGCTAAAATGTGCAAAAATAAAGATAAACATCCAATACAAAAAAGTGCAAAACGAAATATTCTGTAACAACAGTGTAAACATTTCAACAAAAGTAAAACTTTTGCTTATTTTGCTTAATAACACAACAATGATAGTATGATTAAAGTGAAAGTTAATTGTTCGTTTGTACATAGTATACGTAATTGTTAATGTTGTAAAAGGTATTTGCACAACTAATTAACGTTAGCGTTAAAGAGGAGCGCGTCTTTGTAAACACTGGACAGGCACGCCAAACGCTCCTCTCCGAGCGAAACGGTGCTTTAGTTTATGAATTTACAACGCAGATACAAATGACACATTCATGTTTTTGTGTAATGATGACAACGTATACTCACGCGGACGATTGACTAGTTGATGGTGATGGCAAGAACGCTGCCGTTGTGCTGCTATGATAGGCCATTTCCGCTCGACACAGTGTGCATACAACAACATTATTAGCAGAGGTGGGTAGAGTAGCCAGAAATTGTACTCAAGTAAGAGTACTGTTACTTTAGAGATTTATTACTCAAGTAAAAGTAAGGAGTAGTCACCCAAATATTTACTTGAGTAAAAGTAAAAAGTATGTTGTGAAAAAACTACTCAAGTACTGAGTAACATACACACACATATCATATATATATATATATATATATATATATATATATATATATATATATATATATATATATATATATATATATATATATATATATATATATACATACATTGATATATACAGTATATAATTTATATTTATTTATTTTGCCGTTTTTGTTTACATGTTAAAGGTGTTTTAATAATTATACATGCATGTTTAACATATAGATTCCTTTCTTTCATGAAGACAAGAATATAAGTTGGTGTATTACCTGATTCTGATGACTTGCATTGATTGTAATCAGGAAGTAGTGCTGGTAACGTCCACGTTTTCAAATGGAGGAGAAAAAAAGTTCCTCCTTTCTGTCTAATACCACATGAAAGTGGTTGTTATTTGGCATCTTATTTGTCCACCTTCCATATTCGTTTTTATACCCTTTACAATAAATACATTGGCGGCAAACTCCGTAGCTTGCTAGCTTGTTTGCGCTGGCTTTCGGAGACTCTTATTTTGAAAGCGCAGGCGCGATGGAGCGGGACTTTTATTGTGAAGACAGGAACTGTGCAGTCAGTCTTTACGGTTGAAATAAAAAAGTGTCTTTTTTCCTTCACACTTTTGATTGATTGATTGGAACTTTTATTAGTAGATTGCACAGTACAGTGCATATTCCGTACAATTGACCACTAAATGGTAACACCCGAAGTTAGCTCGGAGCCAGTCAGGTCATGTGACCCCTGGCTCTGTTTGATTGGTCCAACGTCACCAGTGACTGCATCTGATTGGTGGAACGAAGTGAAACGTCACCAGTAAGGCAAGCACTTTGAAGGTCTGTCTGACAGACCAAAACAAACAAAGCGTGCATTAACAGATCGATAAAAATTAGTAGCGAGTAGCGAGCTGAATGTAGATAAAAGTAGCGGAGTAAAAGTAGCGTTTCTTCTTAGGCCGTTTATTGAAATACTCCCACACTTTTGACGACTTTTGGCGTGCTTTTTTCCCCTCGCTCGCACCGCTCGCATCGTCTGCTTTGCGCTCCGCCATGACGGTAGTGTGACGTAAATATGCGACGCGTCGACGAACAAAAACGTCCTCGACGTATTTACGTAACCGATGACGTCGACTACGTCGACGCGTCGTTTCAGCCCTAGACCCAGCCCATGCGGTCAAGGAAGTGTGGTTCCTGGACAGAGTCCTCCATGCGTTGCTGGAGTGATGTGAATTTGGATGGTCTAGCACTCCCAACACTTCCTGGTTTTGTCACGTGTTCACATCCTCACGCTTGTGATATCACCGCCTGATCCAAAAAGAAGACAGGATAGGTGGAACGAACAAAATATTATCAATTATGAAGGAAATGTTGTATTTACATTTATTGTGTGTAGGTGTGCTGGTGTCTGCAAATGTATTGCCAGCTCAGAAATAAGTCTTATATTTTTATACTTTAACTTGGGGCTGGGCAATATAAACCAAAACTGATATCTCTGTATTTTTAGAACGAATGGCGATATCCGATATATATCAGCATCTTAAACAAAATGTACAAAGTGCTTAAAGGTGCCATATGTAATAATGTGGCCAGAAATGATACTGCAATCACGGTCAAAATTCTGTAGTCCCCTCCCACTCTCCAAGACTGAGGTTGCCAGATACGCAGCCGAATCCTACTCCAAGGAACGTCAAATGGCAACCGACAAGTCCTACGCTGTAGGTTTCTCTTGTTTATGCGTCTTGCAAGATGGTTTACTAAGTAATTATGCCACATTTTACTGATCTCGATTAGCCAAATGTATTTGTAAAGTTACACAGCAATATTTTCGTCTGGAGTCGGGACAGATTGTTGGCATTACCCTGCTAAAATGTCTAATTTGACCGCACGGACCATCATCGAAATTAGGGTTGGGCGATACATCTAATATACTCGATATATCGCAGGTTTGTCTTTGTGCGATATAGAAAATGACTATCGTGATATTCGAGTATACATTCTCACGCAGTGACATGCACAAAAGTGCACTTCAATCAATCAATCAATGTTTATTTATATAGCCCTAAATCACAAGTGTCTCAAAGGGCTGCACAAGCCACAACGACATCCTCGGTACAAAGCCCACATAAGGGCAAGGAAAAACTCACTCCAGTGGGGCGTCGATGTGAATGACTATGAGAAACCTTGGAGAGGACCGCATATGTGGGTAACCCCCCCCCCTCTAGGGGAGACCGAAAGCAATGGATGTCGAGTGGGTCTGACATAATATTGTGAGAGTCCAGTCCATAGTGGATCCAACATAATAGTAAGAGTCCAGTCCATAGTGGGGCCAGCAGGACACCATCCCGAGCGGAGACGGGTCAGCAGCGCAGAGATGTTCCCAGCCGATGCACAGGCGAGCGGTCCACCCCGGGTCCCGACTCTGGACAGCCAGCACTTCATCCATGGCCACCGGACCTGTGTGCCCCCCCCCCCTCCACAAGGAAAAGGGGAGCAGAGGAGAAAAGAAAAGAAACGGCAGATCAACTGGTCTAACAGGGGGGCTATTTAAAGGCTAGAGTATACAAATGAGTTTTAAGATGGGACTTAAATTCTTCTACTGAGGTAGCATCTCTAATTGTTACCGGGAGGGCATTCCATAGTACTGGAGCCCGAATAGAAAACGCTCTATAGCCCGCAGACTTTTTTTGGGCTCTGGGAATCACTAATAAGCCGGAGTTCTTTGAACGCAGATTTCTTGCCGGGACATATGGTACAATGCAATCGACAAGATAGGACGGAGCTAGACCGTGTAGTATTTTATACGTAGGTAATAAAACCTTAAAGTCACATCTTAAGTGCACAGGAAGCCAGTGCAGGTGAGCCAGTATAGGCGTAATATGATCAAACTTTCTTGTTCTTGTCAAAAGTCTAGCAGCCGCATTTTGTACCAATTGTAGTCTTTTACTGCTAGACATAGGGAGACCCGAAAATAATACGTTACAGTAGTCGAGACGAGACGTAACGAACGCATGAATAATGATCTCAGCGTCGCTAGTGGATAAAATAGAACGAATTTTGGCGATATTACAGAGATGAAAGAAGGCCGTTTTAGTAACACTCTTAATGTGTGACTCAAAGGAGAGAGTTAGGTCGAAAATAATACCCAGATTCTTTACTGATTCGCCTTGTGTAATTGTTTGGTTGTCAAATGTTAAGGTGGTATTATTAAATAAATGTCGGTGTTTAGCAGGACCGATAATCAGCATTTCCGTTTTCTTGGCGTTGAGTTGCAAGAAGTTAGCGGACATCCATTGTTTAATTTCATTAAGACACGCCTCCAGCTGACTACAATCCGGCGTGTTGGTCAGCTTTAGGGGCATGTAGAGTTGGGTGTCATCAGCATAACAATGAAAGCTAACACCGTATTTGCGTATGATGTCGCCTAGCGGCAACATGTAAATACTAAAGAGTGCAGGGCCAAGAACCGAACCCTGAGGAACTCCGCACGTTACCTTAACATAGTCCGAGGTCACATTATTATGGGAGACGCATTGCATCCTGTCAGTAAGATAAGAGTTAAACCACGACAAAGCTAAGTCTGACATACCAATACGTGTTTTGATACGCTCTAATAAAATATTATGATCGACGGTATCGAAAGCAGCGCTAAGATCAAGAAGCAGCAACATAGATGACGCATCAGAATCCATCGTTAGCAGTAGATCATTAGTCATTTTTGTGAGGGCTGTCTCCGTAGAGTGATTTGCCCTGAAACCGGATTGAAAAGGTTCACAGAGATTGTTAGACACTAAGTGTTCATTTAGCTGCTGTGCGACAATTTTTTCGAGGATTTTCGAAATAAAGGGAAGGTGGGGCACCGGTCGGTAGTTTACCATGACGTCAGGATCAAGGTTAGGTCTTTTGAGCAGAGGATGAATAACCGCTTTCTTGAATGCTAGGGGAACAGTGCCAGAGGAAAGTGATAAGTTTATAATATTTAGCACTGATGGACCTAATAATACAAAAAGCTCCTTGATAAGTTTCCCAGGAAGTGGGTCAAGTAAACATGTTGTTTGTTTTATCCCACTTACATGCCGTAATAGTTCCTCTAATGTTATTTCATCAAAAAGAGAGAGACTATTTTGTATTGCAGTATCCGTCGTAGATACAGTTGTATCTGTGTTAATAGAATCCAGTTGTAGCTGGGATGCGTTGTCTTTAATCTCCTTTCTAATGAGTTAAATTTTCTTATTAAAGAAATTCATAAAGTCATCTGCCGAGTGGGTGGAGCTATTGGGAGGAGTCCCTTGTTGGGTTAGCGATGCTACTGTACTAAACAAAGATTTAGGGTCGTTTTTGTTGAGGCGGATGAGATTTGAGTAATATTTAGCTTTAGCTAAGGTAAGCATGCGTTTATACAATATTAAACTATCACTCCATGCTTGATGGAAAACCTCAAGCTTGGTCGCGCGCCATTTGCGTTCCAACTTTCTACATGATAATTTATGAGCTCTGGTTTCTTCTGTAAACCATGGGGTGCGCCTTTTAGGGGCCCTTTTTTGTTTTAGTGATGCTATACTATCAATGGTTTTGCGCAGGGCAATGTCAAAGTTGTTAGTTAGGTTATCAATAGAGCCGACATAATTTGGGAATGGTGCCATTACCAAAGGCAGTAGGTCAGCAAGAGTCATCGTTGTGGCAGCATTAATGTTGCGGCTGCTATAGCAGTTATTATTATTATTATTAGTTTGTTGACAATGAGTCAGAACTTCGAATTTCATAAGGTAATGATCGGACATTACTTTAGTATACGGGAGTACCATAACTTTGGAGGTGGTGACACCCCTGACCAGCACTAGATCTATCGTATTACCGTTGCGATGCGTAGGTTCATTTATTATTTGTGTAAGACCACAGCTATCAATTATAGTCTACAGTAAATGAAAATGAGATAAGAACACTGAATGTGTTCTTATCTTTCATAGGGATTGTGAATGATAGGCAAAATAAAAAAATAAGTTCAGATCATCCTTTAATAATGTTTCTACATCCTGTGAACAGCGAGAAAATAAGTATGTGTCAAGCAAATGCTAATTTCAGCAAAAGTGGCTGACTCGCTAACTTTTCAAAACTTGGTTTAAGCTTGTCGATGGTAAATCCAGAGAGGCATTCCGCAGCGTGTGCAAAACTACCCCAAACTTTGCTCAATGGGCATCAATGCGGTGAAATCACACATGCTAGTAGCTTATCATAAGTCGGTTATTTAAAGGCAGGCAGCAGTTAACAATGTAATATTTATTATGGCGTGTCAGCTACTACTAATGCGAAAAAATAGAAACATACAAATTAATTCTAAGATGAAACGGTCTATTGAGTCAATTGTAATTTACTAAATAGTAACAGTTAATGTAAACTTTTCAATTATTCAATATTATCAATGTCAAATGCTTACAATTCTGTCTATACAGGCAGATTTTGACTACAGGTATATATACCTATATGCAGGAGGACATGGCATTACATTATTTAAGTGACATTAAAAACAGCATTAAAAGCATTAAATTAGATTTGCTGATACATGTAGAGTCTGGAAACTGCAGGCACTATTGTTCTCTTTATTAAGGAAGGACAAGCCTTTTAAAGTTATTTCTGTTCAATAGTTATGGAGGACGTATTATATAAAAATTGCCTAAAATTTCTTTCATTTCATTATAAATGACTACAGTAAAGGAGTTGAGAACTGTACCTGTCAATGTTAAGTAAAATATTTTTGGAATATCTGAATATATTCCTCTGTTTTGAAATAGTTGCAATTCGAATAGTAAATAAATCACAACAACGTTAGTTTTAGCACATTGTTTATTTATTTGCACAGGTACAAAATCTTTCAAAAGATCACCCAAATTTTCACATGTTATTTTATCCATTTATTTTTGCCCTGTTTTCCTTTAAATGTTGTTGTGATTTGATTTCTCCCTTCACTGTTCAAAACGGAAAAGCAGAGCAAACATAAACAAAAGATGACATCAACAGTGATTTAACTTTTAACACATAAAAGTTAACATTTTCCATTAAAATAAAAATATACATAGTGTCTACAAAAAACAACTAATATCGGTCCATTTATGTATGTACATTAATATATGTAATATGTATATGTAATATATTAGGACACGTAATATGACATGAGTCAAGCTATTTAAGTCTAAAGCTTATAAGAAAAAGATGTAAGGCTTTACTTCCATCCATCCATTTTCTACCGCTTATTCCTTTCGGGGTCGCGGGGGGCGCTGGAGCCTATCTCAGCTTCCAAGCGTTGAAAAAAGCTCTGTACATAAAGCAGGCTGCAATGTACAATGTACAATGTAATGTATGAAGCTCTCAGGGCATAAAGAGGAGCAAACAGGGAGGTCACTCAACATTACCATAGTCAAGGTCTTGTATTTTAACACACATTTAAGTTCCTCATGTCACACCAAGCTTTATATGTCTGGTGTTGGATGTTTTATTTAAATAAATAAAGCTACCGGTGTATTTATATTTTAAAGACGCTCTTTCCTCCCTTGTAGCGTCGCTATCTTTAAAATACTTTTCAGAGCTTAGCGCGCAGAGGATCCTGGGATGTGCAAAGGATACTCGACATTGCTAATGGGAGAAAAGAACACATCTGTCAGCCAGATTCAAGGTACACTTGGCTTTTTAGAATTGGGACAGCCTTTGCGCATGAAGTTAGCACCCTACAAATTAGCACTGCAAAGGATGCGGTCGCCGAAATGAGACAGCTATTGACTACCGTTTTTGCAGGCGGTGCTTAAAAATATAAAGACTGTTTATTAAGAATTAGCTTTACTGCTAACATATTTATATATTTAATAGGGCTGTCAAAAATAGCAAGTTAATTACCTGAAAGGTGGAGCAGGTTGTTATACGGTCAGTGATCAGGTGAGAAAGGAGACTCCGGCTTATGGCAAATTTCACTTCTAAATAAATCCAGACAATTCTTGGATAGCTGTCACCATGTTTTGTGAACATATAGTAGGTACAGTATGTGTGTAAATTCAAGTAAAACATTTACAAAATGACATCCTTATAAAATTTAAGCATGTAGCAGCGCATTAATTTCACAGACGCATCACAACGTTTGCTTTTTCCTTTGACAACATCACAGATTACTACTCACTGCAGACTTCACGAGAGACAACGAACATAATAAAACATCACTTTCTGTACAATGTCTGCTGTCACTGGGATTCTGACTTAGGATGTTGTTACAGTCTGATTAGATGAAGAATGACTTGTCATAATCCTCGCGAAGAAAACAGGGGGGTGAAACCAAGCATCTTTTCGTGTTTGTCTTGCCATTTCCAGGTCTTAATTGGATGCCAAAGTTGACCAGCTTGTTGGGTTATGTCCTCATCCTTCTACTATCAAGGTCAGAGGCATAATTCATGATCTAGAATAAACTTTCCTAAGTTCTGAGGAAGCACCTAACCAGCTGCTGATGTCAATATAGCAGCACAAGCTAGTTAGCTCTCTGTGATAACGGCGCTGCTAAAAAATAGTTAGTCTGCGTTAGCGCTTATAATAACAATATCACTAATACTTGGTTAATATGCAGGTCACGAAATGTAAATGGAGTATTGTTGGCAGTTTTTGGATGGTTATTTAGAGGGCTTTATGGGTGAAATAGAGGCCCTCCCATTGACTTCATTGTAAGCTGACTTTTATTTACATTTATTTATGAGTTGGAATGCATAAAAAGAATACATTTGTCTTGTCTCTCATAATGATTGTGAAGGATAGGCCAAATAAAAAAAAGTGTGATTAATCTAATTTTGAAAAAAAAAAAAAATCGACAGCACTAATATTTATAGTGTATGAATGTGTATGTGAATAGGTAAAAGTGATGTATAATGTAAAGCGCTTTATGTATCATTCCAGGTATAGTAAAGCGCTATATAAATACAGACCCTTTATTTTCCAGGATGAAGTGATCAGACTCAGTGGAGGGTGATGCCTGCTACAGGCCGTGAACACGGCAGCTCTATGGAGGACCAGCACCTGAAGGGGAGCTTGGCTAACGTCCCGCCATCGGGTCATTCTACGCCACCATTCTCCGCCGCTGTGACACCGAACTTCATCAATGAAGCATCGGTGGAGAGCAAGGTCGTGTCCATGGCTAGCAGCGAAGGCGTCATGGCACTTCATTCGCCCGCTGAGGCCAGCCCAGCCAAGCCCGGAGTGACGTCACCCACTACCTTGGATGGCACCGCAGAGACTAGCCCGGCTATCTCGGCTTCAGGCACTGTAGTGTACACCGTCAACAGTTTGGTTAGCATAACAGAATCAGCACCATTGTCAACCAAGCTGCCAGCTTCCAATTTTGGTTCTTCACTCCAGACGGATGACCATCCATTCGTCTTGACTTACAGAGGCGTCACTGTGACTCTGGAGAACGACCGCGTGTGGAAGCAGTTTTACAGCTGCGGAACCGAGATGATCCTCACTAAACAAGGCCGTCGCATGTTCCCTTACTGTCGCTACCGCTTGGCCGGTCTAGATCCCAACCAGCGATACTGCCTGGTGCTCTCCATAGTTCCAGCAGACAATTACAAGCACCGCTTTAACTTCTCAAAGTGGGAGGTCAATGGATTGTCAGAGCAGCAAGACGAGGGTCCAACGCGGGCCTTTTGCCATCACTACACGCCGTGTCCCGGCTCTGACTTGATGGGTGGGCTGGTGTCCTTTTACAAAGTCAAACTGACCAACAACCCCAAAGACCTGGATGGTCACATAATCCTCAGCTCCATGCGACGCTACATTCCTCGACTGCACATTATTCCGCTTCTCAATGAGGCCACGTCGCCGCTGAAACAGCCTCTGGTCATGGGTCCGGAGAGCATGACTTTCACCTTTCGGCAGACAGAATTTATGGCCGTCACAACTTACCAGAACTTTCTGATCACCCAGCTGAAAATTAACCACAATCCTTTCGCCAAAGGCTTCAGGGAGGAGCGGATGAATCCTCAATTAAGTGGAACAGAGACCTTGCTGCTCAACACTGAACCACAGCCTCTGGTCTTTGAACTTAAGGACCAAATGGAAATCAAAGTAGAACCACTAGAGCAAAGGTATGCCTCAGGATTCTGTTGGTATTTTTCCATAAGTGTTGTATTGATTTGCACTGTGTTTTGTCTTAACATGTGGTTAGTATGCATACAATCTGATCATCATTACGTTCACTTCAAGCAGAGATATTCAACAAAATGTATTTCCAGGAAAGCTAAGGACCAGGAGCCGAACTTTTCCCTTCAATATTACTCTTATTTTGTATGTTACAGAGTACACTAAATTTTTGATTATATATTTTGTCAGAGTTGCAGAAGCGCTTTGCTGTTTTTTAAGTGTACTCCCGAGCCACAAGTTGAGTTGAATAGCGCAACTGATAAAAAAGAGAGGACCTAAAATTGAACCTCGAGGAACACAACTAGTATAACTAAAGAAGTTGATTAAATGCTAACTGCCTGCATCTGAACCAATGGCAACACTTTAGTTACATAAATCCCATTAGGGAAAAAATGTGTAACTACCAATAAGAAAATAACTTAAAGCTGCCTTAAACTCCTCAATTATGTAAATCACAAGTTTGGACCCCAGTGTTCTCTGTTTGGGAGCAAGGTTAAAATGTCAATGCAAGAGTCTGCCAATGTGTTTACAGTGGTCCAAGTTCCTCTATACAACAGGAGCTCTCTAGTGTTTTTAGGAGTTTGCTGCAAAAATGTTTGTCTCCCCAAGTTTTGAACTAAACCTGAGGGCCGTTGTGGTGTCATTCCCGGGCCTGATTTCGCCCCTGAACCACCACTTTAAAAGCTTTTATTTAAAGTATTTGCACATTTTATTACTACCTCCATGACAAAGCAGAGAACATTTTTTGGGTGACAATCTGGATCAAGGTGCAGAGCTATGTCTTGTTTGGGTTGCACGATTTAAATGATATCAATTTGGCCGATGAAAGAGCTTTTAATACTATCACCATATCGTGATAATGCATATGGTGACACATTCTAGCTGTGTCCCTCAAACTTGACGACAAGCTGCAAAGAACATGTGCGTCTTCAGTGTAACGTCTCTGCGAGCAAGTATGGCTAATGTACCTTCACAGTGCAAAGCTACTTCTATAGTAATACTCATCGCTTCTATGGCAGGAATTAAACTCTGTTTCTTACAAGTAGGGCTAAATCGATTATTTTAAATTCGAAAAAAGCTTTGATTTATATTCTGTTTGTGTCGATTATTTTGCCTCGATTACTTGTATAATCCATCCATCCATTTTCTACCGCTTAATCCCTTCGGGGTCGCGGGGGCGCTGGAGCCTATCTCAGCTACAATCGGGCGGAAGGCGGGGTACACCCTGGACAAGACGCCACCTTATCGCAGGGCCAACACAGATATAATGAGTACAAATAATAAAAGTGCATCAAGTCCGGACCCCAAACACGGGGACATAGATATACGTGTGCTCTGGCAAAACCGGTATCATCACAATAAAAACTTGATGTGGTTACTTGCTGTTGCTGTGGTCATGCTCGTGAGTGCCATTAATGTACGTCTCGCAAATAGTCTTTTTGTTTTTACTCCAGCAATTTGCTCCTTCTTTTTACGCCAGTCTGTTGAGTTTTTGTTACTCTTATTGAGTTAACAAAATGAACACAACTTGTCAAAAGGCATAAAAACAAAGAAAAGGTACGCATTTGTTGATGCCTGAATCCTGTGCAGTGGAGGGCTCCGCCATGCGCCCTGCTTTTTTGCCTGCAGGGGCCTAAATGAAGAGTTCATACACCGAGACATGGTTCGCACGCAGAGGCATATTTGGCTAGGCCTGGGCCGATATTCGATAAGTCAATTAACCGATGACAAATGAAAATTAAAGTTGATAAGTTTTCCAGCGCCGATAAATTGCCATGTGCATGCTTCAAGAGCATTCACGGTTTTCGTCACTTTTAGCCCTACGCACATTTGTACCATAGAATGAAAAGAACGGGGTAAATTTTATAGAGGTGATAATCTTTAGGCACCCCACGATTTGATTCCGATTATGATTCAGGAGCTACGATTCGAGTAAAAATCGATTATTGATGCTTCTTTAATTTATGTATATTGATGCAGCGTTACATTTGTTTTACTTTCACTAAATAAGCGTTTATCATTTGCAACTTTTAAAAACAGTGCATCTGTAAGGAAAAACAGTTAAAAATTAATTCCCATTACATTTATTAAACTAATGGAAATATGTGCAAACTGGAACATAAGTGCCCTAAAATAAAGGAGCCAAATTTTAATTTACTTAATTTTATTTATAATAAATAAGTCAATTATCGATTATTGACGTTTACTAATCGATTTTATAATCATCCGTGACCGAATTGCGATGCATCTAAAAATCTATTATTTTCCCCACCTCTAGTGAATGATCTTGTCCTCACTAAGTGTCTTTGACTTTTTGTGTAGCGATGCGGGGCCGCTGGCTCGTTAAAATCACACCGTGCAACTAATTGGCATCTAGCAGCTAACATGGACAAAATTATCACAAAACCAAATGCTACTGTACCAGTGAGGGAATAATTCAGTTGAAATTGAAACCTTTGGAACAACATGAACCTATCAACACCAATAAGCCAGTTTGCCGAATGTGTGCGACTACAACAAATCTCAAGATATTTTGTTGCTTTTGGTGTAATTTTCATTTAGACAAATCATATCAGATAAAGTATGTTTTATTGTTATTTGTTTGTTTTATTTTACTTGGAAATATAAATGTTTTCATTCCAATTACAATGTTAAAGTACATGAGAAAAACAAGTGAATTGCATTTGGAAGGATATACATTTATTATTATTATTATTATTAATATTATTATTATGTATTATCATTACATCAATGGCTGCGATGAGGTGGTGACTTGTCCAGGGTGTACCTCGCCTACCGCCCGAATGCAGCTGAGATAGGCTCCAGCACCCCCCGCGACCCCAAAAGGGACAAGCGGTAGAAATGGATGGATGGATCATTACATCAATGGTTATTTTGGTCCCATAAAAATAATGAAAATCGAAAAGCACGGAAGTGCAGCTTAGTAAAAAGGAGCGCTCGTTAGTACCACTAACTTACTCTCTAGCAGTGTGCGTTGGTTCCCTCTCCCCTCTAAATCCAAGTCCACAGCAAGTCCCTCTCTTTTTCCAGGATGGTTTGTTGGATTTTTGGCCCATATTCAGTGAGCAAAATAGACAAAACTTTGTGAATGGCGAGAAAAGAAACACATGTTAAAGCACTGAGAAGTGGCAACTGAGAAGTGGCGACCAAGTAATGACTGCGTAAACAGGATTTGACGTAAGGGGCTCGCCCTCTCCAAAATGGCTGTGCCCCATGTGTACTGCATTGCACAGGAAGTGACATCCTGGGCCGGGGCAATTATATGATCGTGATCGATGATCGTGATTAATTTCAGTTCGATCACGGTGATCAGCTGTTAGCATATTTCCTCGATCAAACATGGCGGAAATGTCTGTTAGAAGATACTGCAATAGTAAACAATAGGGAAGCAACAGTGCTCAGTATATTCCTGGACGGAACAATCCACCTTCATTAATGGCGTCCGTGCGTGTGTGTGTGTGTGTGTGTGTGTCTTTGCGTGTGCGTGTTTTTGTAAATGTTTGTGTCCGTGTGTGCGACCGTCCCTTTCCACCTTTGCGAAAGTCAGGCTCGTCAGGACGTAATAAATGTTCAAGCCTTACACAGCTGGAAGTGCAGTCCAGAAGAACAAACTAAAGAAATATGACTAACACTAGCATAAAAGTTAAAACACAACATTTAAAAGGAGCAGCAACTTTAGCGACAGACTTGAGTTTCACTGACTGCTTGAGTTCACGTTGTGGTGAGCAGTAATCCTGCCCTAAATGCGGTCTTGCAAGCAGGCACAGAATGTCGTTGTGACTGAACTACGGTATTAGTCCTGTCTGGGAGAATAAACACACCCGCTAATTTAATCAGAAAAAGGCATTTTTATATCCAACTATGTTTGAATCAGCCTTTTGTTTGTGTTTGCTCTGAATTAACTTCTCTGATATAACATGTGCTAAAAAAACCCCACTTTGTGGTCAAATCATTTTTGAGTTGGTGGATAAAAACATTTTGTTCCTGAAATAATCATTAAAGGTGTTTTGTGCTGGTACACATTATTTGACAGTACCTAAAATTCAAACTGCTCTTTAATGTATTTTCATTAAAATTAAGATACAGAATTTGAGATTTAAAAAAACGCCAAAATCTGGGTCACCGTTTGCAAAACCAATGGTGAGAAGCACTGATGTATACAAGTAATCAAAGAATACAAATAATAATTTACCAAATTAATTACCGAATTCCCCCACCCCTCCAAAATGTCTGTTACAAGATACTGCAGTAGTAAACAGTAGCGATGCAACAGTACACTATGTAATCCAACTTTAATAAAAAAAAATAAAAAATCGGGATATTAATCGAGATCGAACAATATGAAAAAAAAAAAATTTATTCATTTTTTTTGCCATTTCTCCCAGCCCTATGACATCCCCAAAATGGCTCTGCCTTCAGGCCTCCAGCGGCCCACAAAAGGAATGAATGAATGAAACGCTCCTACACCGTAACATGTATCAATATATTACAGTATCAAAAACAGCATGAGCACATTCAACAATATCCGTCATTATTTTGGTCACGATAACAGTGATATACCATTTTCATATTGTTACATTCCTATTGAAAATATTGTATGTAATGAAAGGGACTGAGGTAGTAATAGGTTAAATATTTAATTGATATTGTTCCACCACCGTCTTGTATTTTTGTCTGATTATAATTGTGGTCAAAATTTGAATCATTCAACGAGTTACAACATTTTAAGTATTGGTATCACCGATACTGCCCCTGGAACTACTTGGTATTCATTGGATTGATACCCAGAATTAATGTTAAATAGCCAAACAGAAGAAAAATAAGTGCTTATTACATTTGAACAGTGGTGTGTATATAAATTTGTTATTGCAGAAAGTAACCAGCCTTTAATAGTAAATCAGCTAGTAGAATAGATTTGATAAAATAATATGAGCAGAAGTAGTATGGAAATGTTAGATTTAAATCTTCTGTGCGCTTTATTAAAAGCAATACCCAAGCTATAAAGGCAAACTCCATGGCCAAAGACTTTCAGCAGAATAATGTGTAAGAATTCTTGAAAGAAGTTAAGGTTTTTCAATCCCTATATGACATAAAATTTAAGTGTAGTCGTGATTGCTAAAACCCATGGAGGATCAGAAGCAAAATTTTCCTTCATTTTTTATGGGTGGCCAAGTGCTTAAAGTGGTGAACAAAGTGAAATATTTGGGTCACATCATCAGCAATGATTTATGTGATGACAATGACTGTTTTGAATTGTATGCACAAGCCAGTATGCTGGCATGCACATTCCATATGTATACAGATGTTAATAGCCCTTTTTATAGCCTACTCTACTCCTCTATACAGCCTAATTGTGCAGCTACAGCAAAGCCAAATAGAAAAAGCTTCAGGTGGCATAAGATGGACATGAGCCACTCATATGTTTGTAACTTGTAATGTTCCTACCTTCCATGCTGTGTTGAAGAATGTCATGTACAAATGTATGCTGCCATTGACTGACTCAAAAATATGATCATGGCCTTGATAAACTTGCCCAAAGTGTATTCCTCTTGTTTCTGGAAAAAAATATTTTAATCCTTCCACCCATCCATCCATTTTCTATTGCATGTCCCTCTCAGGGTTGTGGGGGTGCTGGAGCCTTTCCCAGCTGCTCGGGTGGAAGGCGGAATACACCCTGGACAAGTCACCAGTTATTGCAGGGCCAACACAGATAGACAGTCAACATTCACACTCACATTCACACACTAGGGCCAATTTTAGTGTTGCCAATCAACCTATCCCCAGGTGCATGTCTTTGGAGGTGAGAGGAAGCCAGAGTACCCGGAGGGAACCCACGCAGTCACAGGGAGAACATGCAAACTCCACACCGAAAGACCCCAAGCCCGGGGATCGAATTTTAATTTTAATTATATGTATATGATACAATGAGAAATTATGCAATATGTTACCACATGCGTCCGCAGCCAAATTAGGAGCCTTTGTAACATGTTTTGAAATTACACTATTATCATTTATATGCCAAGTTGGCCCTGCGATGAGTTGGTGACTTGTCTCCAGGGTGTACACTGCCTTTCCGCCCTTGTGCAGCTACGATAGGCTTCAGCCCCCGCAACCCCGAGAGGGACAATCGGTAGAAAATGGATGGATGGATTATGTCTTGTAGATTTTTGTTTCTTGTAATGTCAGCATGTCATGACATGTTGAAAAAATATGTTATAATTTCTAAAAAAACTGAAAGAGTGGTGTAAAAGTCACACTGCGCTGTCGTTATCATGACAGCTGATTCTTCCACGTCCCATAGCAGGTCGTGGCCAGCCAGGTGACAAAACTAGACTGGTTGGCGTGGCTCACTGGTTATTTATTAGCCTGCGGGAGAAGCAATTGCAACAAATGGTTGACTTTTCTTTTGATTTATAATCTCATTTGTTGGTTTAAAATTTCTCAAACCTACCTCACCTAGCATAAACGTGTATCTTGTTTTAGATATATTTGTTGATTAATTTTTATTGTCTCTCAGCCCTCTGAGCACCGAATCGGCGTACTGTGAGCAAGAGTCCAATCCGGACCTGAAGCCCATTACCTTCCCCGCCACCCCAAATAACAAGCATGTCGTTAGGTGTATGAAGGGCCTCCAAGTCTTGGGGCACCTTGTGCTTGCAACTAAACGTCCACTCGTTGAAGTCACAGTAAAACAGGTTGAGCAAAGGTATGCTTTGATTTTGCTTTTATTTTCACCAAAAGTGTAGTTTTGATTTGTATTGTTTTTTTCTCATGACAGCTGTTTAATATGCATACATACAATCTGATGAGGGCTTCACGGTGGCAGAGGGGTTAGTGCATCTGCCTCACAATACGAAGGTCCTGAGTAGTCTTGGGTTCAATCCCGGGCTCGGGATCTTTCTGTGTGGAGTTTGCATGTTCTCCCCGTGACTGCGTGGGTTCCCTCCGGGTACTCCGGCTTCCTCCCACTTCCAAAGACATGCACCTGGGGATAAGTTGATTGGCAACACTAAATTGGCCCTAGTGTGTGGATGTGAGTGTGAATGTTGTCTGTCTATCTGTGTTGGCCCTGCGATGAGGTGGCGACTTGTCCAGGGTGTACCCCGCCTTCCGCCCGATTGTAGCTGAGATAGGCTCCAGCGCCCCCCGCGACCCCAAAGGGAATAAGCGGTAGAAAATGGATGGATGGATGGACAATCTGATGATTATTGTGTACATGTAAACTTGTAACTTGATATTGGTCCGATATCCTCAAAAAACTATTATTGGATGATGACTTGCATCTAAAATGTCCAATATGAGTTCCGATACAAGCATTCCGGCAGTCTGTTTACTTGTGCAAAGCTGGACAGCCAGTTAAAAACACAAGTTTGATCTTTGCTTACGTTTTAGTAAAGTCAATTACAAAACATAAACATGCCAGGTTATAGACACACAAGCAATAAGTGTCCTTAATTAAACAATATTGCAGTCGTCAACACACTTACAGATGCAGTCTCCGAGGCAGAAACGTATATCAAAGTATCCTGTAACAAACATGTTTGCATCATTCAAACTCCTGCGTCTTGCCCTAATTTAATTAATTATGACACAAATATACAAACAAAAACACAAATTAACAGTCTACTTCAAAAGAAAATGTCTGTCATAAGGTTAGTGTTTCATACAATTGTTATGAGTAATTTTACTCGGCCAAACCTTTTCTAACATTTCACACTACAAAATAATAAAAGCATTTACTCAAACATACCTCATCTAGCATTAACATATTTTGGTTTGGATATATTTGTTGATTTGTTTTTATCGTCTCCCAGCCCTCTGAGCACCGAATCGGTGTACCGTGACCAAGAGTCCAAACTGGATCTGAAGCCCATCACCTTCCCCGCCACCGGGGATCTTGTGCCGGCACCAAAACGTCCACTGGTTGAAGTCGAAGAAAAACAGGCTAAGCAAAGGTATGCTTTATTGTTTTGCTTTTAATTTCTCCAAAAGTGTAGTTCCGACTTGTATTGTTTTTCCCCCTCATAAATGCTGTTTAATATGCATACATACAATCTGATTGTTATTGTGTACATGTAAAGTAAGTGCATCTTTATACAGAATGTGTTCTTTGGTGTTAATCTGGATAAGGGTTTAGATCCATGCCTTTTTGCAAAATTTTAAATGTTGTCAACTTTTATTTTTTATCAGCTTCCAACATAAGCTAAATAATACTTTTTTTTTGAAATTGTATCAAAATATTACATTGCAGTATTAGGTTAATGCTGAGAAAAAATTATGATGTAGGCAGTTGCTTGTTGTAATATTAGCATATCTTGATGTACTGCATATTTGATTTAATAGAAAAACCAAGTGTGATCTTATTTCTAAATATTAGCAATAAAACACACTTAAATGAGGTTCATCACACACTGATATTTTACAATAAAACTCCCACTGCATTGTTATCACAACAGCTGATTCTTCGTCTTCGCTCTACCTGTCCCCTAGCGAGTCCGAGCCAGCCTGGGCAAGTTGACGTCACTGCACTGGCTGGCGCGGCTCAATGGTTAATATTTATTAGCTCACAGGGGAAGCGATTACAATAATAACCTTTCATTTGAGTTATAGTCCATTTGTTGATGGGCAGCAATATGAATGGAAAACACCTTTTCTTAAACCTATCTCATCTCGCATGAGCATATCTTGTTTTAGATGCATTTGTTGATTTATTTTTGTCTCACAGCCATCCGAGCATCGAATTGGCATACCTCCCCGCTGAGCAAGAGTCCAAAAGACTGAAGCCCATCAACTTCACCCCCACTACAAAAGACGAGCATGTTCCCGGGTGTGTGACGGGCGGTCACACTTTGGCGGACCTTGTACTCTCACCAAAGTGTCCACTTGCTAAAATTCAAAAATGTAATGTGGGTGATGATTATGTGTCACACAGCAAGCAGCCACACACTGAAGTCACACCAAAAACACTCTCATCATCATCATCTGCATCCAGCCGGAGATCCCTGCAAGGGTACGGCAAAAGGAAGAAGAGGCCCAGGCTGAGATTCCATAAAGGGTGGAAAAGAACACCCTCCCTTGCTGAAGACCCCAGCCCACCATTAGGCGTTGCTACACAACCAGAGATGGATGAAGTGGAGGGCCTGACCTTTGCATCATTCGCCACAAGGGTCAGAGTTGACATATATTGTTTTTCTGTACTTTTCTCTCCAAAACTATATTGATATTTAGACATGTTTTCATGGTTAAATGTTGTCATCCTAATTATTATTTTAAACCTTTTATTTTAAACTGACATAGAACACTATTATATTTCCTTTTGCATACCCCCCAAAAATGATTAAATGCATACGCGATAAGAATTAATATATCACGATATACAGATTGGTATGTAATTGGTAATAGGAAAATGGGTTACAAAGCCTTCTAATTTAGCTACTGGCAATTCACCCTTAATATCTGGTGACTTTCTGTTGTAAAATGTTTCTTGCTACACTTCTTTTTAAATGTAATAAGCACTTATTCTGTTGTTTAAAATTAGTTTTGGATGATACTACAAATTTGGGTATCAATCCAATTAAGGCTGCAGCTAACGATTATTTTTCTATCGATTAATCTATAGATTATTTTTTTCGATTAATCGGTTAATCTATAGATTATTTTTTTTCGATTAATCTATAGATTATTTTTCCTTTTACCGATTATTTTTTTATTTAAAACGAAGATGAAAAAATAAATGTAGGCCAGTTTTTTCAAAAGGCATGGCTTTTATTTACAAAAAAAAAGGATGGCCACTCAGTCAACATTGACAACAACATGACAAAATATTCTGTAACAATGTAAACATTTAAAACTTTTAACATTTAACAAAATTAAAAGTAGCTTATTTGCTTTTTAATGTGCAAATATAAAAGTAAACACCCAGTGCAAATCTTAATATTCTGCAATAGTATAAGCATTTCAAAAGTAAAAGTATTGCTTATTTTGCTTTAAAATTTGCAAAAATAAAGATGAAGATCCAATACAAAAAAGTGCAAAACGGAAATATTCTGTAACAGTGTAAACATTTCAACAAAAGTAAAAGTATTGCTTATTTGCTAAAATGTGCAAAAATAAAGATAAACATCCAATACAAAAAAGTGCAAAACGAAATATTCTGTAACAACAGTGTAAACATTTCAACAAAAGTAAAAGTATTGCTTATTTTGCTTAATAACACAACAATGATAGTATGATTAAAGTGAAAGTTAATTGTTCGTTTGTACATAGTATATGTAACTGTTAATGTTGTAAAAGGTATTTGCACAACTAGTTAACGTTAGCGTTAAAGAGGAGCGCGTCTTTGTAAACACTGAACAGGCACGCCAAACGCGCCTCTCAGAGCGAAACAGTGTTTTAGTTTATGAATTTACAACGCAGATACAAATGACACATTCATGTTTTTGTGTAATGATGACAACGTATACTCACGCGGACGATTGACTAGTTGATGGTGATGGCAAGAACGCTGTCGGGTGTTTTCTTTTCAAATGTTTGTTTATAGCTGTTGTGCATACAACAACATTATTAGCAGAGGTGGGTAGAGTAGCCAGAAATTGTACTCAAGTAAGAGTACTGTTACTTTAGAGATTTATTACTCAAGTAAAAGTAAGGAGTAGTCACCCAAATATTTACTTGAGTAAAAGTAAAAAGTATGTTGTGAAAAAACTACTCAAGTACTGAGTAACTGATGAGTAACATACACACACATATCATATATGTATATATATATATATATATATATATATATATATATATATATATATATATACATACATACACACACACACACACATATATACATATATATATATATATATATATATATATATATATATGTATATATATATATATATACACACACATATATATATATATACATATATATATATATATATACACACACATATATATATATACATACATTGATATATACAGTATATAATTTATATTTATTTATTTTGACGTTTTTGTTTACATGTTAAAGGTGTTTTAATGAATATACATGCATGTTTAACAAATATAGATTCCTTTCTTTCATGAAGACAAGAATATAAGTTGGTGTATTACCTGATTCTGATGACTTGCATTGATGGTAAACAGACAGTATTGCTTATAACGTCCACGTTTTCAAATGGAGGAGAAAAAAAGTTCCTCATTTCTGTCTAATACCACATGAAAGTGGTTGGTTTTTGGCATCTTATTTGTCCATCTTCCATATTCGTTTTTATACACTTTACAAGAAATAAATAGGCGGCAAACTCCGTAGCTTGCTAGCTTGTTTGCGCTGGCTTTCGCAGACTCTTATTTTGAAAGCGCGTCGCGATGGAGCGGCACCTTTATTGTGAAGACAGGAACTGTGCAGTCAGTCTTTAGGCTTTTGACGGGATGTACGATTGAAATGAAAAATAGTCTTTTTTCCTTCACACTTTTGATTGATTGATTGAAACTTTTATTAGTAGATTGCACAGTACAGTACATATTCCGTACAATTGACCACTAAATGGCAACACCCCAATACGTTTTTCAACTCAGGTCATGTGACCGCCTGGCTCTGTTTGATTGGTCCAACGTCACCAGTGACTGCATCTGATTGGTGGAACGGAGTGAAACGTCACCAGTTAGGCAGGCACTTTGAAGGTCTGTCTGACAGACCAAAACAAACAAAGTGTGCATTAACAGATCGATAAAAATTAGTAGCGAGTAGCGAGCTGAATGTAGATAAAAGTAGCGTTTCTTCTTAGGCCGTTTATTGAAATACTCCCACACTTTTGACGACTTTTGGCGTGCTTTTTTCCCCCTCGCTCGCACCGCTCGCATCGTCTGCTTTGCGCTCCGCCATGACGGTAGTGTGACGTAAATATGCGACGCGTCGAAGCACAAAAACGGCGTCGACGTATTTACGTAACCGATGACGTCGACGCGTCGTTTCAGCCCTAAATCCAATACCAAGTAGTTAAAGGGGCTGATACTGATACTTAACATTTTCAACATCATTGATTGATTACATTTTTAATAACAATTTAAATCAGACAAAAACACAGGGTGAGGATGGCGGTGTAACAATATCAATTAAATATTTTAAATGATTTCCTACTATTGGCTCCTCCTGCCTGAGTTTGTAAACTATAACTAAAAATATATAATTAAAAATATATTTATCTAACCATTGTAGTATCGAGCATATACTGATTCTGTACTTTGTATCGTTACTGTTATTTGTATCGATCCGCTCACCTCTGTTGACAACAAGTTTGCGGTTAGCATATCCTCCTACGATGTGTAGTATCGCATGTTTAGCTATTCCTTGTCTTTCAGTAATAATAAATCTTGTAAGAAACATACTTTATTTGCCGCCAAAGATTACTGACTTAGAAGTGGCTTTGCCCTGTGGGGTAACGTTTGCAGCCAGCAAGAATTTGTTCGCTTATCGCCGTCAAATTGGGGGCACACAGCTAGACTATGTTATCAACATGCATTAACGTCCTACTTCAAAAGCATATGTCTGTCATAAGGTTAGTGTTTTTCATACCTACCATTGTTCTCTGTTGGACTAATTTCACTTGATCAAACCTTTTCTAACATTCCACACTACAAAATAATAAAAGTATGTATGATTCCTGCTGATAGCGTGTCAGATCAATGTAAGCATTGGCCAGCACTTAAGGCTCCAATATCCGTTAAGTGAAAAAGTCGTATTGGGACACCCCTAATTAGAATATAACTATAGTATTGAAAGGTCTATCATCTACCAAATTTGTATTATTTATTTAGCATATTGTCCAGGGAACACCATTTTTTTGTCCCTCTGAAATAAAGTACTGACAGACTTTAGACTTTTAGTACAATGCATACCATATTTCCTGGTCTTTTTATTCTTTTTTTTCCCCCTTGTTTGTAATGGCTCTGTATGTAACGGATGCTAGCTAGTGTAGCTTTGTGACATTGCATTAAATGCGCCTCACTCCTCGATGACCTAACCCTAAAAGTTGCGCCGGTCAATGCATTCAGATTGATGGTTTTACTGGTCTTGCCTGATTTTTTGATCAGTAGGGATGTGTGGTTGGGGATGGAGGCAGGGCGTGTGATGGGCATCCATCCCTCCATTTTCTACCGCTTATTCTCTTTGGGGTCGCGGGGGGCGCTGGAGCCTATCTCAGCTACAATCGGGCGGAAGGCGGGGTACACCCTGGACAAGTCGCCACCTCATCGCAGGGCGTGTGATGGGCATGTGCCTGTGTTTCTTTGTACTTCTACTACTGGGTTGAAGCCATAGTTTGAGCACTGGCGCCACCTAACTGGAGGCTTGCATATCACTCAAGCATGATTAAAGACACACCCACTGAAAATCCTAACACCTCATATGCATTGTGTGTTTCAAACATTTTTTTTTTTATTATAACACGTTTATTTGGCGCGGTGTTGTACCCTAGTGGGTTGGGTGGTTGACTGCTTTGCCCAAAGGGTCCTTGGTAGTACACATTTCTTGGTTAACTAAACCTACAAGGGCTACCCTGCAGCTTGCTGCCTTATCATTGTCATCATAGTTCATATTTTGATGGTGTGTTTAAACATTTTGTAACAGGAGGAACTGGAGAGTCATGTCCAATTTTTGCCTGTCAAAAACGCCTCTTCACTACCACCAGAACCTTCAACAACTCCCATAAGACTGACAGAGAGTGGTAAGAGCCCCGTAACAACCCAACAGTTGTTTTGTATTTTAAAGTGTTTTCTTGATGCCTTTGGGATGTATCAGAGGAGCTGATTCCAGAAACACTTGAGGAAAGGATTTGTCGCCTGGAGGCCATTTTACTGAAGGACCTCCTTGTTGTCAAACACAGACAGGTGATCCACCCTGTCCTGCAGGAGGGTGAGTGGACACACACTTTTGACAACAAATTCTTACATTTAAGCCAATCTTAATACTTGGTGTGTTTTATTTAGTGGGCTTGAAGTTGAGCTCCCTTGACCCCTTCAAGTCCATTGACCTGCGTTATCTGGGGGTTTGCCTGCCCCTGCCTCCCTTTGAGCTGGCAACAAAAGACAACAGGCGCACCTCTTTGGGCAATGACAGTAAGTGACGCTCATCTGTGGCAGCGTTCTCTTGTTTAGAATTGTATGATTAAAAGAATAAACAACAAAATGCTAGGGGTATCCTGATATATTATGATGAAGCGTATATAGCACTTGCCTTCACTGTAATCACGGTGGGAGACGAGGAAAATCCAGTGTGTTATTTCCTTTGTTAGTAACCTTACAATGTTATGCAGGGATATAGTTATAACAATTTAATTTAAAAAAATATGCTACTTATAGTCACAGTGGAAAGTGGGGGGAGGGGAGGGGCCTGAAATATTTTATTCTTCCAAGGGGGTGCGCAACAGAAAATATTTGAGAAGCACTGATATACTGTAAGGACATGTATTACATACTGTATATCTAGCTGTTGTGTGCTTAGCTGTTGTGTAGCTGCAATCTCCTTGTTGCCTATAGCCTACCAACCTTGTGTGTTTATTGGAAGACATTCAGATGTTAACTGGCTGTCAGTTTTACAAGTAAATGCACTGCATGACTGCTTTTATTTGAGCTCTTATATATGAGATGTTGTTTTGCTGGTGCTAAACCTGTATCCGATATCAATATTGGATCAGTTCACCACAACAAAATGCTGTTTGTGCAGCACGTCATGCTTGTGTACTTTGTACAGCGCGTCATGCTTCTCTGCTTTTTACGGCGTTGTGAATGTGTGATTCTTCTGCAGGTGAGGGATTGCCTTTCATCTCCCGAACAGGAAAGACGAGTGATATGACCAAAATAAAGGGTTGGAAAAACAAGTTCATTCACAGCAAGCAGACAAACAATGGTGAGGCTGCCTCTTTTTCTTAACACTTGTAATGAATCTCTAACAAATATGGCTACACTTGATTTATTTGGTTTATTCAGGATCACAAAAGAATCTCTCAGCATTCTGCAGCAACATGCTGGATGAGTATCTGGAGAGCGAAGCTCAGCAAATCAGTGAGCGCGCTGCCGCTTTCTCCACCAGCCCCGAAGCGTCTTCGGTGGCGTATCAGCTGCCAACGAAGGGCTCCAGCTACGTAAAAACGTTGGACAGCGCGCTCCAGCAGCGCAAGACTGTCTTGGGCGTCAATAAGCCCTGCCCGCTTTCCTTCAAGCCTTTTTTACACGCTGCCTTGATGGCACCGGCTCCTACGTTGGCGGGAGATGCTTGCAGGACTGATCCACAAAGGTAAGAACTTGATAGGTTTTTCCTACTGTTGTTGCTGTCCTGTTAAAACTTTAAATATCAACGTTTTACCTTAATGGCAAATGACTTTGTTTTTCACCACAAACATTTTACATAAGTTGATAATTGTAGGTGGGCAGCACGGTGGAAGAGGGGTTAGTGCGTCTGCCTCACAATACGAAGGTCCTGAGTAGTCTTGGGTTAAACCCCAGGCTCCGGATCTTTCTGTGTGGAGTTTGCATGTTCTCCCCTTGACTGCGTGGGTTCCCTCCGGGTACTCCGGCTTCCTCCCACCTCCAAAGACATGCACCTGGGGATAGGTTGATTGGCAACACTAAATTGGCCCTAGTGTGTGAATGTGAGTGTGAATGTTGTCTGTCTATCTGTGTTGGCCCTGCGATGAGGTGGCGACTTGTCCATGGTGTACGCCGCCTTCCGCCCGATTGTAGCTGAGATAGGCTCCAGCGCCCCCCGCGACCCCAAAGGGAATAAGCGGTAGAAAATGGATGGATGGGTGGATAATTGTAGGTGTCTGGAACAAATTAATTTGATTTACGGTACATTGTTTTTTATGGGAGAATTTGCTTGAATTTTCATCTGACCTTTTGGAACAGATAACTAAGGATAAGGACTAAGGATGTAATAATATTTAAACATCATGCTAAGTTATTAGCCTGTTAGCTGAAGAAAAGCAAAATTATCAAACTTACAGTTCCCATGTCTGTAGCTGACCGAGAGTTGGCAGAGCTCCAGGCTACACATTAAAATTTGTAGCAAAGCCTGCGGAGGTTTTTTTCCCTCAAAAGCGAGTGTTTGAGCGCCTCGTTTTCAAAAGTGGAGCAAAAAGTGAGGGTGGTGGCAGATTTCTATCACTACTTGGTTTTCATACTCAGGTTCCAGGGACACATATCATTTTACATCAGGGGTCCCCAACATTTTTTTCCACCAGGGACCGGTTTAATGTATGCATTATTTTCACAGACCGGCTTTCCACGTCTGGCAGATAAAAACCGGAAAAAAAAAGAGCATGAAAAGTCAACTCACCATAACGCTGAAGAAGCGGTAGCCCTGGGTGTGTTTCTTTGCAAGGAGGTGGTCCCCGGCACGTTGATGGCATATACTATATAACAGTATTTCTTAACCATAGGGCTGGGGCCCAGTGTTGGGTGGCGAGAGCCCCCTAGGATGTTATATCTGTTTTTTCAGCTGTGGTCCGCATAGGCCGCAGCGGTACATAGTTGTAATACACTTTACTACCACTTGTGGCAGTAATGACAATATACAGGTAAAAGCCAGTAAATTAGAATATTTTGAAAAACTTGATTTATTTCAGTAATTGCATTCAAAAGGTGTAACTTGTACATTATATTTATTCATTGCACACAGACTGATGCATTCAAATGTTTATTTCATTTAATTTTGATGATTTGAAGTGGCAACAAATGAAAATCCAAAATTCCGTGTGTCACAAAATTAGAATATTGTGTAAGGCTAATACAAAAAAGGGATTTTTAGAAATGTTGGCCAACTGAAAAGTATGAAAATGAAAAATATGAGCATGTACAATACTCAATACTTGGTTGGAGCTCCTTTTGCCTCAATTACTGCGTTAATGCGGCGTGGCATGGAGTCGATGAGTTTCTGGCACTGCTCAGGTGTTATGAGAGCCCAGGTTGCTCTGATAGTGGCCTTCAACTCTTCTGCGTTTTTGGGTCTGGCATTCTGCATCTTCCTTTTCACAATACCCCACAGATTTTCTATGGGGCTAAGGTCAGGGGAGTTGGCGGGCCAATTTAGAACAGAAATATCATGGTCCGTAAACCAGGCACGGGTAGATTTTGCGCTGTGTGCAGGCGCCAAGTCCTGTTGGAACTTGAAATCTCCATCTCCATAGAGCAGGTCAGCAGCAGGAAGCATGAAGTGCTCTAAAACTTGCTGGTAGACGGCTGCGTTGACCCTGGATCTCAGGAAACAGAGTGGACCGACACCAGCTGGACTGCTGCTGAGTGGTCCAAAGTCATGTTTTCTGACGAAAGCAAATTTTGCATTTCCTTTGGAAATCGAGGTCCCAGAGTCTGCAGGAAGACAGGAGAGGCACAGGATCCACGTTGCCTGAAGTCTAGTGTAAAGTTTCCACCATCAGTGATGGTTTGGGGTGCCATGTCATCTGCTGGTGTCGGTCCACTCTGTTTCCTGAGATCCAGGGTCAACGCAGCCGTCTACCAGCAAGTTTTAGAGCACTTCATGCTTCCTGCTGCTGACCTGCTCTATGGAGATGGAGATTTCAAGTTCCAACAGGACTTGGCGCCTGCACACAGCGCAAAATCTACCCGTGCCTGGTTTACGGACCATGATATTTCTGTTCTAAATTGGCCCGCCAACTCCCCTGACCTTAGCCCCATAGAAAATCTGTGGGGTATTGTGAAAAGGAAGATGCAGAATGCCAGACCCAAAAACGCAGAAGAGTTGAAGGCCACTATCAGAGCAACCTGGGCTCTCATAACACCTGAGCAGTGCCAGAAACTCATCGACTCCATGCCACGCCGCATTAACGCAGTAATTGAGGCAAAAGGAGCTCCAACCAAGTATTGAGTATTGTACATGCTCATATTTTTCATTTTCATACTTTTCAGTTGGCCAACATTTCTAAAAATCCCTTTTTTGTATTAGCCTTACACAATATTCTAATTTTGTGACACACGGAATTTTGGATTTTCATTTGTTGCCACTTCAAATCATCAAAATTAAATGAAATAAACATTTGAATGCATCGGTCTGTGTGCAATGAATAAATATAATGTACAAGTTACACCTTTTGAATGCAATTACTGAAATAAATCAAGTTTTTCAAAATATTCAAATTTACTGGCTTTTACCTGTATAACAAACAGAAGAAGTCTGGCGCTAAAAGTAATGACAATATATAACAAGCAGAAGAAGTCTGGTGCTAAATTATCACTAAAGTGGTAAAGCTGTATTTTAATTTGCACTTTAATTTTATTCACAGTGTAAACATCCATCCATCCATTTTCTACCATTTGTCCCTTTTGGGGTCGCGGGGGGTGCTGGAGCCTATCTCAGCTGCATTTGGGCGGTAGGCGGGGTACACCCTGGACAAGTCATATTTATTATTAATTTATTAATTTTAGCACAACATAAACATATTGTATGTAAATATATTGTTTATATGGTTAGTACTTCTTTTTCTAATCAGCCTGACCTAAGCCTAGGCCTTATTTGTTCAATTATTAATAATTTTTGTGAGTAACACATGCTTTTATATCATTTTGCAAGGTACTAAACTGTAAGTAGGTTAGATATTTTATTTCATTGAATATGATCAGAATCAAGAGTAAGATTACTAATTCAGTGTTAATATTGGAGTGGTCCCCGGGTCCCTCTGCCTACAATCTGGCACATTATAATTTTATATGTTCATGAATGTACGATAACAAATGGCGACTTCCTATCAGGAGGTATAATACACACCTATTAACAAGCTTATTGGTGTGTTTAGTGGGACAGGCAAAAGTTAAGTTGGAGAAAATGCGGTAGTTTATAAATTAATTAATGTTTCTGTGCGGCCCAGTAGCAAATGTGTCACGGACCAGTTCCGGTCCCCGAACCGGTGGTTGGTGGCCACCGTTTCACATCACACTCTTTTATACTGGGCCCATTTAATCCAGCTGTCCATCCATTTCTACCGCTTGTCCGTCTCGGGGTCACAGGTGTAGCTGAAGCCTATCCCAGCTGAATTTGGGTGGAATGCGGGGTACACCCTGGACAAGTCGCCACCTCATCGCAAGGCCAACACAGATAGACAGACAACATTCACACACTAGGGCCAATTTAGTGTTGCAAATGAGCCTATCCCCAGGTGCATGTCTTTGGTGGTGGGAGGAAGCCAAAGTACCCGGTGGGAACCCACGCAGTCAGGGGGAGAACATGCAAACTCCACACAGAAAGACTCCGTGAAGTGTTGTTGTGAAGCAACAGCACCGACACCTGTGCCGCAGTGCTGCCTGGCACATTTAATACACAATGGAAACTGTATATATTTAGCATCTGATATGTATTTCTCATTAAATTGCAATGCACATGAGTATCGTTAAATAATTGACCTTTTATGTTCTCCTTTCCTCAGCTCTACCCACCAGTCTCTGCCGCGCTCCAGCCTGTACGCACCTTTGTTTGACCAGATTGAATCCAAACTGATAAAGATGGAGGCGCAGGCTGTCAACCAGGGATGGGAGAGAACACGGGTGAAGTCACGGAGGATGTCGACTGCTCTCTCTGTCATGTTGACTAAAAAGGTAATAAACATTGTGTCCAGTTGAAACTGCTTGATAGTGTCAGTAAAGAAGTGAGCATTATTATGTTTGTATAGGCAGATTATTTCATGGAGTGGTTAGACCTGGGCCGATGGTCAATAAATCAATTAATTGAACAATTAATTTCCATGTCTGTGTTTTTTCGTTGTCTCTCGCTTTCAAACAGGGTACACAATTGTTAATTCACCCTGCGCATTGCTCTCAGCACTTGAGTGCTTTGGTTTAATAGCAAAATTAAATGAACGGGATGAGTCCTCCTGTCACTCATTCAGTCTTTGTCTCAGTGGGCACAGGCGGGATCGCTAGCTTACACGCAAAAAAAGCATGCACAGAACCTCGCTAATTGCAACTCACTAGTGAGAAGCACTGCAAGGTAAAAAGATGATTGCAAAGCCAAATTTCCAGTTTGGGAATATTTCGGCTTTAAACCAGTAAGCAGGATGAGCCCATCAACATGGACTAACGAGCAAGTATGTCCAATTTGTTGGAAAGTGATGGCAAGAACAACCAAACAAACCACCCGGTCCAGTTTTTTCAACTGGGGAAAAACTGCACTTCAAGATGTTCAATATTTATTCAAGTGCAATTTTTGCTAACTAGAGATTAAGAGTCCATTTCATTCGTATTGTTTGTTCAGTTATTTAGGATGATTAAAACTTATTGACCTTCAAATTACAATGCTTAAAAAAACTGAGAAATCAAAGTTAATTACTTTGCATTAATTTTATTATTATATATTATGATTACATTAGGGCCTAATTTGGTCTTAAAATAATGCTGACAATAATATTGTTCATCTGCAATAATTTGTGAGACAATTTATCGTCCAGGAAAAAGTATTATCATCATTTATGCAGCATCCATCATGGTAAACCTTCCAGAAACCACTTTGAGACTCTCCTCTCCTCTCCTGTTTTTAATCAGACGCCGCATGACCAGGCTCAGCAGGGATCTCCCCCGTACCTGGACCACAGTGCCTTTAGACCGGTATGCGGCAAGGAGTTCTGCAGGCTGGGCTGCGTGTGCCATAGCCTCAATTGTCCCGCAAGAGACGCTCTCCACTGCCGGCGACTTGAATGCATGTTTAATTGCACCTGCTCCGAAGAAAACAATGAAGCGACTAAATGTAAGATCTTCCATCAACTGCACATGATCAATGAGGTGTCATTAGAAATTGTATAATAACTCCCGTTAATGAGATGCTGTCTCTAAATGGGAGTTATTACATCCAAGAATGTCACTGACACTTTAAAAGTGTGCCCTATAGTGCACATAGAGAACAACAGAGCGCTCTGCTGTTTTAAGGACTTACTGCAAAAAACACAAGTCAAAGATCCTTTGTATCACAGGGCTCTGGCATTTTTAGGAATCAATGCATAAATGTTAGTTGAACTTGTGGGCCATTGTGATGCATTGACTATCTTTCCTTTTTCTGACACTTATATATCTGTCAAAACAATCACACTGATTTTTTTTTGTCTTTACACCAGCAAGTTCCAGTAAACTGTGGATTCACGATATTTATGACACAGAGCCAGATCTGTTTTTTGCTCCAGAAAATGTCATTGCACCATTTCCAAAGGGCCCGAAAGCATGCAGTGCTTTTCTGCAGGAACAGGTAAAAACATCACATGACAATTTTATTTTCATTTATTCCCTTTGTTTCATTTAATTTTTCTCCCCCTTTCTTTTATCTCTGCATGAGGTATCGTATTCTCTAGTTTGTCTCATTATTAGAAATGCCTAGTGTTTCCCATGCTTTGATCAGCAAAAATACATTTTGTGGTACCTGTTACACCCTCGCTAATGAACACATTGTAATGGGACTGTGAATGCAGCATGTTGTTACAGCTTCGAACAGTAGGTGGCATCGTAACTCGGCTTCATAACACGCCTTGTAAGTGCCTTGTCTGCTGTTGTAGCTGAACGACCTGGTTTAGGATGTCATCGTTAAGCCATGTTTCCGAAAATACGTAAACACAACATTTTTTCATATTCTGTTGGTGGATGTCAGAAGTTGAACATGGTCACTTTTGTTGGAGCAACGATTGTTCAGGATTGCTGATTAAATAGCCATTAGTTTAGCCCTAGATTCCGCAGCGTTTTCTGCTTTCTCTCACGATGCCTGCAGCGCACGGTGGCGGTCGAAACGTCTACACTGCACTAGGGATGTCCCGATCCGATATTTGGATCGGATCGGCTGCCGATATTTGCCAAAAATTGCGTATCGGCAAGGCATGGGAAAATGCCGATCCAGATCCAGTTTTAAAAAAACTGCGGTCCGTGTTTTCCAACGCACCTATTTAAATAATACATTCCACTTTTCTGCTGCTCCGTAATTTCCGTTCCGCATTTTCCAGCACACCTTCAACACATCCACAATTCTCACGCAGTTGCTTTTAGCTGCTGGCATTACACGACAGGCTCTTCTCACTCTTTCCTGTGTCTCCCTCTCACAGACAGCGAGCGCACCTTCTTACACACGTCACATACTGTCACGTCATACGTCACATACTGTCACGTCATACGTCACATACGTATACGTCCTCTCCCAGCAGAGAGCGAGGTAGCGGCATGGCTAACTTTAGCTGTGATGCTAGCGCAGCCGCTAAGTTGCGCGCCTGCTCAAGCGTCCTCTGCGCACGGCAAATCTATGCCACGCACAAAATCAAATAAAAAAAATAAGCGCATAACAATTTTCGACACACGGACACGACAGAGACAACAGTTTTCGTCATCATTGTTCAAATATTGTGACGTCTGTCGAGACGCTTATCTCCATTCGGTGCCACACGTCCAGACTCCACACCATCAAAATGGCAAAAATGTCCACATCAACACCGTATGAAAAAATTAGTGATTTTTTTAGTTGTGATTTCCTTCTCTGCATGAAAGTTTAAAAGTAGCATATATTAATGCAGTATGAAGAAGAATGTTTTAATGTAGACATGCAAGCCTTGAAAGAACATTTTGAAAATCAAGACTACATTTCCTGCAAATGGGTGCATTTCTACCCTATATTTTAACTTTAGATTTATTCTCATATCAAACTCTTTTGGCTGTCTTTTTGACACTTCCATCAGGCGCCCCCTCCACACCCTGGATTATAAATAATGTAAATAATTCAATGTGATTATCTTGTGTGATGACTGTATTATGATGATAGTATATATCTAATAGTATATATCTGTATCATGAATCAATTTAAGTGGACCCCGTCTTAAACAAGTTGGAAAAACTTATTCGGGTGTTACCATTTAGTGGTCAATTGTACGGAATATGTACTTCACTGTGCAACCTACTAATAAAACTCTCAATCAATCAATCAAAACACATAGAATCATCATACTGCTGTGATTATATGCATCAAGTGTTCATTCAAGGCTAAGGCAAAATATCGAGATATATATCGTGTATCGCAATATGGCCTTAAAATATCGCAATATTAAAAAAAGGCCATATCGCCCAGCCCTAGTTCAATGATGCCATTTCTGTTTGTCATGTATAATTTTGTCTATTTTGTGTTTATCCTTGAATAAACAGGTCAGTTTCTTGTTACCAACCATTGTGTATTATTCAAACTCCCCTAATTCAGCTGGCTAGTTGTTATCAAGAGTACTAACACCCTTTTCAACATGATTCTGACAACTAAGCAGGCTAAATAACTTTAAACTTTAATACATGCTCGGATAGGCCAGTATCGGTCAGTATCGGTCTGTATCGGTATCGGTCAGTATCGGTATCGGATCGGAAATGCAAAAACAATATCGGTATCGGATCGGAAGTGCAAAAACCTGGATCGGGACATCCCTACACTGCACCACAGAGAAATTGCAGTCCTGTGGAAAACACTGATGGTTAGAGGTGTGAATCTTTGGGCACCTCTCGATTCAATTGCAATTATGATTTTAGGGGCTACCATTCAATTATAGATAGATTATATATGCAGCTTTTATTATGTTGCATATTATTATTATATTGTATATTGTTGATTTATTGTTTGTTACATTTATTATATTTAATTATTGATAATATGTATGAAAGACTCCTCTTTTGGCTTCTATTCCTTTGGCGGCTGCTTCATTTCCAGTTTTGGATGTGGGTGTGCACAGTAGTGATGTAACGATAAGTGGTATAATGATAAACCGCGGTAAAACTTACCACGGTTAATATTTCCTTTTTTAAATTAAAAAATGATTGTAAAACCCTGATTGATAATGTTTTGATAAACTCACTGCTAATTTATTAGAGAATTAAGCTAGCACTAGCAAGCTTAATTAAATGTTAACATGAAGACAAGAGATATTAACGTCTTTCCCCAATAAAAAAACAACCTTCCTCAATCCAAACATGTAAAAACATATTACTGTATGAGAAATTAAGATATCCAATTGTGCACATTAAACCTACAGGCTGTGCTCTCAGACAGAGAAGAGAGATCAATCGATAATTGAAGGAATGTGACAAGAGAAAGTTAATTTGCTTGACGTCACATAAACCGGTAGTGACGCATCCAACACACAATTCTTTCTTAAACAATACTAAACCTTACAAATTAAAAGGAAAGAAAATAAACATTTATTAAGGCTCAAGTAAAAATGTCTCCTAAGTAGCCAGAACAGTATTATTTAACATATTTTTTTCTGCCAATAAACAATATTGTAGGGCTATTTATTTTTTGTATTTTATTTTTTAAATAAAAATTTGGTTATAAGTGTGTATGAGTATTTTTTTAGCACATTCAACAATACAATGATAATAATGGTAGCGGTGATGATTGTGGTGACAATAACCGTGATATGAAATGTTCATAATTTTACATCCCTATCGCACAGCATAAATATATACCGTATATATATACACACACACACACACAGGTGAAAGTAAAAAAATTGCAATTTCGTGCAAATGTTTATTTAAACCAGCAATTGGATTTACGAAGTGAAACAAATGTTCATATGACATAGGCTCATAACATGCAAACCACGATATTTATACTTTTTTTTTTTTATGATTATGGCTTACAGCTCATGAAAACCTCGAATATAACATTTCAGAAAGTTTTGGGTATTCAAAAACTGTAAACCATAATCATCAAAATTATAACAAATAAAAGCTTGACATATTTCACTTTGTATGTAATGAGTTTATATCACATTATAGTTTTACATTTGAAGTTGAACTACTGAACTTTGAATGGACTTTTACACCATATTATTTTTCCTCTGACTGCCAGAGTGATGGTTGCCAGGATGAAGCCTGCTGGTGACCAGAAATCTGGACTCCTTGTGGTCGGTGTTAGAAATGCCTTTACCAAATAAATAAATGTCCTACTTGGCGAGTAGGCCTCCTTGATTTCATTTTCTTGCCCTCTAAAACCACAGAATGTTCAGAGACGTTGCCCCCAGTCACCATAAACTTGCACCTAAAAGATGTGTGTGCTCTATTTGCTCAGTCATATCTATTGCTATCGGCTGTACTGTGTGGATATTGTCTCTCCTGATTTATTAATCTACTTACTAATTTCCTCTTCTAATTTGGTTGCTCTCTATTTTAAGACGTTTCCAGTTAAACGTCTGTTAAAAATGTACAAAACATTTATTCTTTTCTTATTTCACTACTTGACATTCAAGCTAGCTTGCATGTTCTTCTGTCCTCTGCCGCACTCGATCTGCATTTTAGAACCGTCTGTATTATTTTATTTAACAGGACATGAATAATCAATATTTGGACATTTGTCCATCGATTCTGCATCGTCCGCGCTCCATTTTTCCACTTGTACTGATGGTAGTATTCAAACACAGGAAGTGAACACATTATATTAGTAATCGCTGGGAAACAGGAAGTAGTAGCATTAAATCAACTTGGCTTCTTTTTCTCAGGCATGTTGAACTGTTTGACTGTGATGTTCCTTAATGTTCTTTAACAAGTTTAAGCATGTCCAAAACAAATATTATCCTGACCACTGAAGTGAAATATATGTACTGTATATAGTGCTTTTCTCTAGAGACTCAAATCGCTTTACATAGTTTAAAAGAGTGTGGGTGGCAATGGGAGCAGGTGGGTAAACTGTCTTGCCCAAGGACACAAGGGCAGTGACGAAGATGGCGGAAGCAGGGATCAAACCTGGAACCCTCAAGTTGTTTGCACTGCTGCTACACCAACCCATAAGTGTCCCACATGAAAATTGCCAACACATGTTTGCAGATTAAAGAAGAGGATAAGGATCCAGTGTATAAATACTTGGAGAGCTTTGTGACATGCGCCCGTGTACGAGCAGTCAATAGCAAGCTGCCGCCTCAGATCACCATAGAGCCTGACTGCCACACGATCGTAGTGGCCGTTGAAAAGATCAGTAGAACCGGTAAGTGCCATGAATATATTATGAAGAATCATCTTGCGCTACACTGTGTAACTCCTGTGTGTTTTCTTGCAGAAAACACAGAATCCCAACAAGCTGTGCCTAAAACACACATTGAGATCCAATCGGCATGCCGCTGGGAGAAAGACACCCAGATGATCCTGGAGGCCCTGTGCCAGCGCATAAATCATGATAAGCTGTCGGAGCCGTTCACCGTGGGACCTTATCACATCCAACCCATCATGAAGATCTTCATTAAGAAGCCCAGCGGAGCCATCGTCACCTACAGGGTGGGTTTGTGCACCAACACTTGGCGAGCATGTGACCTCAGATTGTGATGGGTAGAGTGGGTTTAGAGATGTTTCTTTAACACAAGGATCTCTGCCGGGGATAGGTCTTGAGCTTAACGACGAAATGATTACCATCTCGAATCTTGATTGCTAACAGCAGCCGAAATGCTGTAAGATCTTAATAAAATACAACCAAACCAGCGTGTGCGTGCGAGAGATGGCTCAAATACGAACATATATTGACGCTACCAATAGCGCAATTTCAATTTATTGTGCATTTATAAGAAGAAATAAAGGTCATTAGAATAATCCTTGTTCCTACCAAGTTTCCCTAAGACACATTGAGGCAATAAAGTGTGATTTATTCATTTATTTGAATAATTTAACAAAATCAATCGATTACTTGTTTACTAAAATAATCGATAGCTAAAGAAGCCCTAATTGTTAGGTTGCACATGACATCAGGTTCGCTTAGCTCCGTCGCGGGGTAATATGCACATCCTGGGCAAACAAGCTTGAGCCTAGCGATAAATCAAGTGAAAGACACGTTAGTAAGTGAAGAGTTTGAACTCAAAATGTCGCTTAACTGGGCTGTTACAAGCGTTCAAATCGAGAGATAGGAAAGAGCTTTTATAAAATTTCGAAAAAATGGTTTATAAAGGGAGTAATGTCAGGGAAGTTCCAAAATCGCATAAGGGTAATGGCGACACCATCGAAGCGGTCCAGGGTTATAAATATCTGGGTGTGCATATCGATAGCAACCTGGAGTGGTTCGTAAACACCGATGCACTTTATAAGAAGAGTTGCAGTAGGCTTTTTTTTTCTCACGAAGGCTCAGGTCTTTTAATGTTTGCACGGAGATGCTGCAAATATTTTGCCGGTCTGTGGTTAAGTCTCCTGACTTTTGGACCTGTTTGCTGGGGTGGCAACATACAGTGCATCGGGAAAGTATTAAAAGTAGCGCTTCACTTTTTCCACATTTGGTTATGTTAGTTAGTTACAGCCTTATTCCAAAAAGGAATACATTCGTATTTGTCCTCAAAATTCTACAGACATTACCCCATAATGACGATGTAAAAAAACAAAAAAAAAACATTTAATTATCCATCCATCCATTTTATACCGCTTGTCCCTTTCGGGTTTGCGGGGTGTGCTGGAGCCTATCTCAGCTGCATTCGGGCGGAATGCAGGGTACACCCTGGACAAGTCGCCACCAACAAGTCGCAGGGCAGCACATTTATTAAAACAAAAAAATTCAGAAATCACAGGTTTATAAGTATTCACAGCTTTTGCTCAATACTTTGTTGATGCACCTTTGGCCGCAATTATAGCCTCAAGTCTTTTTGAATACGATGCCACGATGCTCAGAATACGGTACTTATGCACCTGTGATTTTTTTTATTGTTTACATTTTTTTGAATTTTGCAAAAAATATAACTTTTCACACTGGCTTTATGGGGTACTGTCTGTAAAATTTTCTGATGACAAAAATGTATTTATTCAATTTTGGAATAAAGCTGTAACATAACAAAATGTGGAAAAAGTGAAGCACTGTGAATACTTTCCGGATGCACTGTAACAGCAAAATACACTAGACGTCTGGACGTGCTGATGAAGAAAGCAGGTTCAGTGCTGTAGAGAGGGCTGGACACACAGGACACTAGTTGAAATAAAGAAGAGAAACAAGCTGCAAGCTTGAGCCGTGCATAGACAGTATGGTCAACTAAACCACAGGCGCCATGTTGGGCACCTAGGACGTGTGCGGCTGTGCCCGGATGCATGCAATTGAGTCGTTGTGACATTAATTTTCTTGATGAAATAAGACAAAATAATAATTGTATTTATAGTTGCAAACATATTCCATCTTATAAACTTACAATAAAACATGTTTTTTTCGTCAAAGCATAGTTTTTGGGCAATTTTGCGGCCGTATTTAATTCACTCCGCCGCTATGTTGATGCAGTGTTTAGTGTACAGCTGGCTCTCTAACACCCAATGTATGTCAGGAAATACAGAATGACCACAAAAACATATTACCCTTATTTTTATAAAATCCTCATTAGCTTAGGACTAACAATTTCAGAGAAATTATGACTTTAGTATGAAGTATGTGGTGGCTGCCTCCAATGAATTGTCTTTAATCATTGCACTATGCCTTTGTGTTTACTTTGGTTTTTTAAATATTTTGGATAGGTTTTTTGTGGGGAGTCTGCGGGGTTTCCTGATTTTATAATCACCATATTTATTACCCAGTTTGTTGTGATAATAATGATAATCAGTTATAACTAGGGCTGTCAAATTTAACACGATAACGCATTAACTATAATTTCCTATAATGGTGCTAATTTTTTTGACATGCGATTAATTCGCACGTGCCCTGTCTGACCCTCGGTCTATTCCGTAGCGTGGGAAAGTTTAGCTGCGTTCAGTTACTGTTGACCCACAAGCCCGGATAAAATAGAGAGTAGGAATGAAGAAAGAAAAAGGTACATTTTGAAAAGTCCAGGTCCAAAGCCATGGCAAGTCGTTCCCCCGACAAGACAAGACCATTTTCATCCATGATTGCCGTGAGACATTATTACCTTAGAAAATTCCTGCTGGAGCGCTTGCATTCAGAGATGTGGAGCTTCACTTTTGTGTTTAGATTACAGTGTAGTGCATTGATAACACATATTGTAGATTGTAAATGTAACTGGTTTAGTAAAGCTCAGCATAATTACCGTATTTTTCGGACTATAAGTCGCAGTTTTTTTCATAGTTTGGCCGGGGGTGCGACTTATACTCAGGAGCGACTTATGTGTGAAATTATTAACACATTACCGTAAAATATCAAATAATATTATTTAGCTCATTCACGTAAGAGACTAGACGTATAAGATTTCATCGGATTTAGCGATTAAGAGTGACAGATTGTTTGGTAAACGTATAGCATGTTCTATATGTTATAGTTATTTGAATGACTCTTACCATAATATGTTACCTTAACATACCAGGCCCGTTCTCAGTTGGTTATTTATGCGTCATATAACGTACACTTATTCAGCCAGTTGTTCACTATTCTTTATTTATTTTTAATTGCCTTTCAAATGTCTATTCTTGGTGTTGGGTTTTATCAAATACATTTCTTCAAAAAATGCGACTTATATATGTTTTTTCCCTTTTTTATTATGCATTTTCTGCCGGTGCGACTTATACTCCGGAGTGACTTATACTCCGAAAAATACGGTAGACATTAGGCAGGAAGTGGAGAGGCACTTTTTATTGCAAGGTCAGGTCTGTTGTCAAAACCGGTCGAGACACCTCTTCGCAAACTATCCATCCATCTTCTACCGCTTGTCCATTACGGGGTCGCGGGAGGTGCTGGAGCCTATCTCAGCTGTAAAAGGGCGGTAGGCGGGGTACACCCTGGACAAGTCGCCACCTCATCACAGGGCCAACACAGAAAAGACAGACAACATTCACACACTAGGGCAGTGGTTCTCAAACTTTTTTTGTCATCCCCCACTTTGGACAAGGGGGAGTTTTCAAGCCCCACCTGCCCCCATCGCCCCAACAGAACGCTAATGCCAAGCTTAACATTTTCAAATTTATTGAACATCAAGTAACATCAAGTTGTATACATTCAAACTCAATAACATAAAATAACATCAAGTTCAATAATAAATAAAATAACTGTGCAGCTGTGGTATAACTTGCCCATCCATCCATCCATTTTCTACCGCTTATTCCCTTTGGGGTCGCGGGGGGCGCTGGAGCCTATCTCAGCTACAATCGGGCGGAAGGCGGGGTACACCCTGGACAAGTCGCCACCTCATCGCAGGGCCAACACAGATAGACAACATTCACACTGACATTCACACACTAGGGACCATTTAGTGTTGCCAATCAACCTATCCCCAGGTGCATGTCTTTGGAGGTGGGAGGAAGCCGGAGTACCCGGAGGGAACCCACGCAGTCACGGGGAGGACATGAAAACTCCACACAGAAAGATCCCGAGCCCAGGATTGAACCCAAGACTACTCAAGACCTTCGTATTGTGAGGCAGATGCACTAACCCCTCTCCAACGTGCTGCCTGGTATAACTTGCATCAAGTTCAATAATAAATAAAATAACTTGCATCAAGTTCAATGATAAATAAAACAAAAGTGTTATAACTTGTATCAAGTTCAATAATAAATCAAAAAGTGTTATAACTTGCATCAAGTTCAATAATAAATCAAATAAAAGTGTTACGACTTGCATCAAGTTCAATAATAAATCAAATAAAAGTGTTATAACTTGCATCAAGTTCAATAATAAATCAAATAACTTGCATCAAGTTCAAAATAAATAAAATAAAAGTGCCACTTTGCAATCTTTGCAAAAAAAAAGGAGGAGCTATGCATTTGGCAAGACAGGGCAAGTGACAGCACTTTGCCCCGGGAGAGCCACCTTGCTTCACTGTGAAACACATACTTGCCAACCCTCCCGGAGTTTCCGGGAGACTCCCGAAATTCAGCGCTTCTGCCGAAAACCTCCCGGGACAAATTTTCTCCCGAAAATCTCCCGAAATTCAGGCGTACCTGAGTGACGTGTCGACAGCATGTTTTCACGTCCGCTTTCCCACAATATAAACAGAATGCCTGCCCAATCACGTTATAACTGTAGAATGATCGAGGGCGAGTTCTTGGTTTCTTATGTGGGTTTATTGTTAGACAGTTTAATTAACGTCCTCCCAGCACGGAAACAACACACAACAACAGCAGTCACGTTTTCGTCTACCGTAAAGCAGTTCGTCTGCCGTAAACAGCAATGTTGTGACACTCTTAAACAGGGCAATACTGCCATCTAATGTACATGCATATGTGACATTAACATCTAGGGCTTTTAGAGAGTGCAGTGCACAACTGCGCACACAACAAGGAGACGAAGCAGAATGCATCATCAGAGAGGGTGTTCAGCATGGTTAGAAAAATAATGACAGAGAATAGAACAAGGATGGACAATTCAACCCTTAACTCAACAATGAGTAGATGAGTGTTATGTGTGTGTATATGTGTAAATAAATGAACACTGAAATTCAAGTATTTCTCTTATTTATATATATATATATATATATATATATATATATATATATATATATATATATATATATATGAGTGTGAATGTTGTCTGTCTATCTGTGTTGGCCCTGCGATGAGGTGGCGACTTGTCCAGGGTGTACCCCGCCTTCCGCCCGATTGTAGCTGAGATAGGCTCCAGCGCCCCCGCGACCCCGAAGGGAATAAGCGGTAGAAAATGGATGGATATATACAGCTAGAATTCACTGAAAGTCAAGTATTTCTTATATATATATATATATATATATATATATATATAGCTAGAATTCACTGAAAGTCAAGTATTTCTTATATATATATATATATATGAAATACTTGACTTGGTGAATTCTAGCTGTAAATATACTCCTCCCCTCTTAACCACGCTCCCCACCCCCACCTCCCGAAATCGGAGGTCTCAAGGTTGGCAAGTATGGTGAAACAGCACGGCTCTATGATCAGCTCCCATTTCCTCACACAGTGCAGAGAACAGTCGCGCTTTCAGTGGTCGTGTTTTGATCAAATTTACCGCGCTCACATCTGTTAAAACCTCATTGAGTTCGGGGCTGAGCTGCCATGACGCGAGTGCTTCCCGGGAATGACACAGTGTGTCCAATGCGCATTTGGCGCAACCCTCTTTATTAGAGACTGCAGCTTGTTTCTTGACCCTGCCATGGTCTGTGCGCCATCAGAGCAAAAGCCCACACAGTTTTCCCATTTAAGGTCGTGTTCTTTGAGGAAACTGTCCATTATCTTGAACAGCTCATCAGCAGAGGCTCTATTTTTGATGTATTTGCAAAACAGCAAATCCTCGCACAGTGACTCGCCATTCACAAAGCGGACGTATGCGATGAACAGGCAGTCTTTATTGCTGTCAGTAGCTTCGTCCACTTGTAAAGCAAAACGACTTTCTTTTCATTTGTCTCCGAGTTGTTCCTCAAGATCACTTGCAATGTCGCATATACGTCTCGCAACTGTGTCGTTTGACAGTGGGACAGCTTTTCATTTTGCTGCGCTTGTCTCGTCAAGTTTGTTCCGCTTAGCCCCGCCCCCATTAGTTACTGTTGCTATGTCTGTCAAACTTTTGCTCCTACCTAGAAATTTAAAGCCTACAGGAAAAATAAGTAATTTACATTTATTTATATAGCGGATTTCACAGACCGAATCACAAAGTGATTTACAGTGTGTATAGAAAATGAAAGCATAGTAAAAAAAAAAAAAAAATTAAAGTGAAATTCCCTCCCGTTCCTTGCGCCCCACCTGTCATGTCTCTATTCCCCACCAGTGGGGCGCGCCCCACACTTTGAGAAACGCTGCACTAGGGCCAATTTACTGTTGCCAATCAGCCTATCCCGCAAACTAATCTCACACTTTTAGCTTCAAAAAAGGAGCCCGACAGATCTCATCCTGTCCAACTACACTAACCAAAATTTAACTAATGGCTTACATTACGACCATCAATAAATGCTAGTACAACAGTTGAGGAATGCAGGCGTGCGTGAGTGTTCCCATCAACATGTAAAAACTAGACAAATCTATGTTGGTGTATCAGAAGTGTACATGAGGAAATTACATCTCCCTCGCTGCAGGTACGCATTGGTCCACAGGCCAGCGATGCAGTGGGCAACTACAAGGAAGATTTTCAAAGCATTAACACCAGCTCTGATGAAGAGCAGAACCTGGAGGATGAAGAGCACTGGGAGGAGCCCGCAAGATTGTTTGGAGTCACACCCTTCTTGAGTGGCATAATGACTGCCGGCGTGATGGTTGCCATGATGAAACCTGCCGGCGACCAAAAGTCTGGACTCCTTGTGGTCGGTGTGAAAAATGCATTTACCAAAAAAATAACATGTCTGCTACTCTCTGCAGTGTAGTAAAAGTATTGTGTTTCTTCGCAGGTCAACGGCAAGTCCTACAATCAGGCACGGCTGTTGCTAGGCAGCATGGGCTCCCTGCACCCGGCCAACCGGCTGGCGGCCTACGTCACGGGAAGGCTTCAGCCGAGCGCGGATCTCTCCTTAAAGATAGACGCTGGGCGCAAACTCGACATGGCTGCTAAACCAAGTGTAAAGGCTGACAACAAGCTGCTCCCCCGGGTGATTGCTGAAAAGAACGTCACTGACATAAAGACACACCCGCTGTGTAGGTGTTTTTTTATTTTATGAACCACACCTTCATCAGCTTGATTTGTATGCTTTATTCTCCTCAGTTCACTTGTTAAAGGCGCAGAGGGGAAAAAAGGAGACAGCGACTTTGCCACAGCAGGCTCTAACCTCCACTACCAACAGCCGGGCGTTAGGCCCCCTCAACGTCTTCCAAAGGCCCACATGCTCGCCCATCTCTCTCACCGTGTCCCCGTCAATGAAAACCCCCAGCTTCCTGAGCCAGAGTGGGACCTGCTCTTTCAGGATCTGCCCTTCGTCCAATCTGCGTGAGGGAGACCAGAACCAGATGGGCATCTCCTTGCCGGGGGGTTTCACCCTCCTTCGGCTGCCAAAGCCGGATGCTGCGCTGACGGAGTTCCAAACAGCGAAGACCGACAACGCGGACAGAGTTGTTTGTAAAACGGCAGAGGGGCCAGTGGTCGCTAATGAAACGCTTGCAAGTACGGAGGCGATCATACTGAGTTCTTCTTCCGAAGACGAAAACTCTGACTCGTGTGACGACAGCACAGAAAACGATATGAACGTGAGTAAGACTTTACATGTTACTACTAGTGATGTGTAGCTTACAGAATCAATGGATTGCACCAGTTAGTTGCATCCAGCAGAGGTACTGTTGATTCAGTCCAAACAACATGATGCAATGTCATTTTAGTTCTGCCAAAATCCTTATTACTGGCTGACATTTGTATTGGTCAAAAATAATAGCACAGGCAAAACATTTGAGGGGTTTGGGGGTGCACGTTTTGGCAAATGTTCACCGTTTTGTGTTCAGGAGTAAAGGATTTACACTACTGGGTGTCCTCATTTTTTCTCACGCTCATATATTGTAATAGTTTTCATAAAAACTTATCTCCATATTACCTTTACACTCCACAAGGAGGATTCCTCTGTGGACATCGAGACTGTGGAGGAGGACAAACAGCAAATGGCTATTTCCAGATTGAAGGAAGCAGCCAAGGAGTCACAAGGCAAAATGTAAAAGAAACAGACCATTGAAGTGCACATTTTCAGCGTTTTGACTTTTGAAATCTTTATTTTCCAGTGATTACTCTTCTAATTTCGAAACCTGGCTCAAAATGCAGGTATGATATTTAAAAATATGTGTCTTATTGTATATGCAATTCCTTTAGGATATTTATGCTGTTTTACTCCCACAGGAAAATAAGGACGCTCGGGTTTCACCCTCACAGAAAAATAAAGACACTCAGGACGACTCCAGCTGTCCACTGACCAAGAAGCGAAACAACCACACTGCGCAGGAGAGACAACGGCGCTTTGAGCAGCGAGCTCTTTTTGACGGCCTACAGGACATCCTGGATCGACGGGCAGTCTCCAGACTGCAACTTCTCTCAATGGTAGGTTTCACAAGATGAGAGCAAATTTATTAAAGGGGAACTGCACTTTTTGTAATTTGCCTATCGTTCACAATCATTATGAAAGACATGACGACGGATGGAATTAAAAAAAAAAAAAATCTAAATTTTAAATAAACATAAATAAAAGTCTGATTACATCGGAGCTAATGGGAGGTCCTCTATTGCGCCCATAAAATGGATGGATGGATCTTTATTGTCATTGTACAAGTACAATGAAATTAGGTTTTCAGCACAAACCCGTTCAAGATTAGACAAACAGCACAGGATTACAGAACAGAAACGCTGATGGGTTGCTACAAGGCGCCCGGTAAAAGGTAGGAAAAAGGTAGACGCCGAGGGATGATGAGTTAAAAAAAAAATCAATCTCAGACTGGGCTCCTAAGGGGGCCCATTCTAGAGTTAGGAAAAAAGTCCATAGCAATGCACATACATATTACAACTTACAACTCAAGACTTGCAACGAGGGGTGAGGAAGCGGGCATCCGGCCCAAAGCTGCCAGCCACTACGGGTGCTGCTTCGTCCATCATACCACGTGGGGTGAAGCGTCAAAGGCGTGGATTGGGGGCTGGGGTAGGTGTGTGTGTGTGTGTGTGTGTGTGTGGCTTGTATTTTTCGTGGATGTGTGTGTGTGTGTAACCCTGTAGCGTGTCTATGTTCCACGACCTTGGCGCTCTCGCAACCGCCAGTCAGTCCAAAGTCAACAACAACAGGTTTAGAGACAGGAAAGGAGTTTGTTGTGTCTTTACTGCACTGTCCTTCGGGAGCATCTCTAAGCCAGGGAAACAATCCAAGTTAGAATGTTTGTGTTTGCAACGCTTACTCCAATCAGCAAATGTCCTGTTGTCATAATCCCGAATAGGGATTCCTTCTCCTTGTCCAACAACAACCGCTCCGTCAAGACAGGCAGGTCCACCCAAACCTGAGATCTTGTCAGGCTTGTTGAGAGACCAGTTAATTAATTCCATTGTTTAGATTTGGAGAGCAGTGCAAAAAGAGGCAACATGAAAGTTAAGACAAGACAAGACAAAACAAAGAAAGCAAGCAGGAGAGATAAGGGAGAGGAGAAGGGAGTGTCCACCCTCAATGAGTGCCAGTGAGAAAGATCCAATAAATAACCATTCAAAAAGCACCAACAATACTCCACTTACATTTTGTGACTTAAATATTACCCAAGTCTTAGTGATATTGTTATTACAAGTGTTAACGCAGACCAACTATTTATAGCGGCAACGTGATCGCTACCGTGTGTCCCTAGGTTTACATCGAGTGGTCTGCTGCTTCCTCGCTTCCCTGCTCCTTAGACGTTTATTGTAGATCATAAATCATGCCTCTCACCTGAAAATTAGATGGCTGAGGATTTAATCCAACATGTTGGTACACTTTGACAGCCATCTAGGACCCGGAACTGGCAAGAACGACACAAAAAGACACTTTGTCCCCCCCTTCGCAAGGATTATGAGATATTCTTACCGTAATCTAAATGGGAATATATGAACATCATAGCAGTCTGCAATTTAATGACAGCAGACCTTATAAAGTAAGTGATGTTTTATTATATTTTTTCACTCTCATGAAGTCTGCAGTGAGTGAAGTGATGAATAAAAAAAAGCAAACATGATACATTTTTTAAATTAATGCGCCGCGTATGCTTAAAATGATCAAAATACGTAAATATTAAATGTTATTATAAATGTGCCTGTTACTACATTACATATATACTTACATCATGTACCGGTATATAAAACACTAATGGAGATGTTGGGATGTTTTTTAAGGGCTTTATAGGCAGAATTGAGCGGCTCCTGTAGGCTCCATTGTAAGCGGACTTATGATCGCATTTATATTATAATATTTACAATGCATAAAAAAAAAAAGCATTTGTCTTCATTCCAAAAAAAAGTGCAGTTCCCCTTTAACAACATTATAACTGCAAATACAACAGGTCCCAGATCCAGGGTCTCTGAGTTTAGACTAGACCAGCAATAGCATAAAAACGCATATGCATGTTATTTTGAAGGCAAGAAAATGCAAATAGCATGTCAAAGTTAACGCGATAACGCGTTAACTATAAATTCCTTTCACGGCAAAAACATTTTTTTAACACATGCGTCTTGACTTCTTTTCAACACTCGGGCCGTTACGTAGCGTTGGGAAATGTAATGGCATTCTCGTTATGTTGAGCCACAAGCAGGAAAATAGCGAGCAGAAATGCACAAAGAAAATAGTACATTATTAAAATCTCAAATTAAATAGTATTTGGAAACAACATAAGTCCCAAAAATATGAAATCAAACCATGGAGGTGTGGCGGAGATATTTTGCCTGAAGAGCTTTACGCGCGTCCATCCTGGAAGTCCGAAGTTGTAGTCACAACATTTCTTCTTTTTCCATCCTGAAAAGACTGGTCAGAAAGCAGCTTGAAGATGTTCTGTAAAATATAATCTATGCAAAAGTTTTAACATTGAACCACAATCACCTGTTATGTAGACCACAAGGAAGTGTTTTTAATGTAGAAAAATAAATCATAATATGAACTCTTTTAAAGTGGGGTTTGAATGCTTCTACTGAGGTAGCACTTCAAACTATTGCTGGTTGGGCATTTCTGAGTGCAGGAGCCTTAGTGGAAATTACTTGAGAGTCTGCAGACTTTTTAAGGCTTTAGAGGTCAGTAATAACCCAGCGTTTTGCAGCCACATTTTGTATTAACTGCAAACTTTTAATGCGGGACATGCCTAGACCCGAAAATAATACGTTACAGTAATCAAGACGAGGCAAAACAAACGCATGTATAATAATGTCTGGTCACCGGTGGACAAAATAAAATACATTTTAGCGCTATTACGGAGATGAAATAAGGCTGTTTTAGTAACATTCTTAATGTGCAGCTGGAATGAGAGAGTTAGGTTAAAATTGATACCGAGATCTTTTGCAGCGTCGCTTTGGACAATTGTTTTATTGTCAAAATTTAAGGTGCTATCCTTTAAACAAATGCTTGTGTCCAGCGGGGCCGATAATCCACATCTGTTTTCTTGGAGTTAAGATGCAAAATGTTGCTGGACATTTATTGTTTGATTTAATTAAGACACGCCTCCAGATGACTACAATCTGGCGTGTTGGTCAGCTTTAAAGGCATGTAAAGGTGGGTGTCATCAGCATAACAGTGAAATCTGAGATCAGAATGTAGATGTATATAATCTATATTATAAATAATAATATATTATAGTTGCGGAAGAGTACAGGGACCGAACCTTATGAGACTGCGCAGGTGACCTTAACATACCCAGACATCACATTATTATGGGATACACAGTGTGTCCTTTCAGTGAGATAGGAGCTAAACCAAAAAAATGTCAAGTCTGACATACAAGTACGTGATTTGATGCAATCTAAAAGAATGTCGTGATCAACGGTATTGAAGCCAGCACTGATATCATGTTTGTTATCATGTTTGTTAATCTTTCCCTTCATTTTGGTGTCAAATCTGGTACAATATACACTATAGTAAATATGATACAACATTTTGTAACATACCTAAACATCGTTGAAGATACTGGCTTTTGTCGGAACAAATCTGCATGTACACTTTTGTCATACCCACTTTTGTTTGACTTTTTCTTACCTCCAGGTGTGCAAAAACTACACTTAAATCTACATTTAAACAATATTAAATATAAATAAGTTATCGGTCTTGAGAAGCAGGAAGTTATCGTACCGGTAGATTTCTGAAGGCCACAGCCCCCTGACACGCCTTCTCAACTGTCTATGCGACGTCAAGGCTTGGTTAGCCGAGAATTTGTTAATAATGAATGAGGGAAAAACGGAAATTTTAGTTTTTGGTCCGGCTCTCACTGACTTGGGACCATTGCAAAAATTATGTGCGTCCCAAAGTCACCAGCCTTGGCGTCACTATAGACAGCGATTTTAAACTTGACAAACAAGTCAATGGCGTTTTAAAATCGTGTTTTTATCATCTTCGTCTTTTAGCAAAGGTAAAACCGTTTTTATCTTTTAACCTTTTTGAACAAGTCGTGCATGCTTTTATTTCAAGTCGCCTGGACTACTACAATGCACTTTATGCTGGCATTAGCCAAAAAGCTCTCTCCCGGTTGCAGTTAGTCCAGAACGCGGCAGCACGACTTTTAACAGGGGCCAGGAGACGCCAGCATATAACCCCAATTCTTGAGAGTTTGCACTGGCTCCCTGTTCTATATCTCGGACCTCATCCAAATTTACAATCCTGCGCGCGCTCTGAGGTCCGAGAGCCAGCTCCAGCTCGTAGTGCCCAAGACCAGACTTAAACCAGGGGAGACGGCCTTCTCTGTGGTCGGCCCTAAGCTCTGGAACACTCTGCCCCTCCATGTTCGAACTGCTCCCACAGTGGAGTGTTTTAAGTCTCATCTTAAGACCCACTTTTATTCTCTGGCTTTTAACACTATGTGAGTTGTGTAGTCCTCTGTTGTCTTCTGTGTTTTTTAGATTTAGATTTCTATTTACTGTTTTAATTGGTTTTACCCTTTAAAATCGTTTTTAATCATATTTATTTTATATTGTTTTTTATATAGGTTTTATATGTATTTATTTTTTGTTTTTATTCAGTCATTGGTGGAGCTCAGGATAATATTTGAATATTGTTTTTAATATTTTTTGTGCAGCACTTTGGAAACATTTTATTGTTTAAATGTGCTATGTAAATAATGTAAATAAAGTGGATTGCATTGATTGGATAGAAAATGTTTAATAAAAGCGTTCAAAGACAAGTTGTAGTGATATTATAAATAATTAGTACCAACATTTCAGCTTTTCTTCAATTTATACCTTTTTGCTCTGTTTTACCATATTTTCTTTTGGCTTATTTTATGTCAACAATGTGCTGTGGGCCCTTAAGGGAAAAAAGTTGACGGGAAAAAGTAGTCCTCAAAATAATTACTTGAGTGAGACTAAGTATTTAGTGAAAAAATGCTCAAATACTGAGTAACTGGAGAGTAACTTCTGATTTATTTAGTAGCTATTTTTTTAATGGTGTTTATTTGCATTATAACTTTAGTTTGTGTGTGTGTGTGCGTGCGCATGCAAGGCTAAGAGCCCCTACTACAACATGTACTACAGAAGATGCGCATTTTATAGTCACTCATGACGTTAAAACAGGGCTAATGTTAGCATAAAGTTAACTAAATCATAAAAACCTCTACAACTTACCATAACATGTTTTCTGTAGTTGAAAGTGGAATTCTTGTCGGCTGAAACATTTCTACTGACACAGATGACAGTGCATGATATTATAGGTCTTTTTCTTAGTTTTCGCTGCCTCGTTTGATGTCACTTTTTACACTGTGTAGTTTGAGTGTGGTCATGTGACTTCCAGGCTCCGTTTGTTTGGTGAAATGGAGTCAAACATGATTAGCGTTTATGCTGGATTGGTGAAATAGAGTCATGTGACAGTGCCCTCTGGAAGAAGTCTCTCTAATGAGCCAAAAGTACACTATATTGCCAAAATGATTTGGCCACCTGCCTTGACTCACATATGAATTTGAAGTGCCATCCCATTCCTAACCCTTTGGGTTCAATATGACGTCGGTCCGCTTTTTGCAGCTATTACAGCTTCAACTCTTCTGGGAATGCTGTCCACAAGGTTGCAGAGTGTGTTTATAGGAATTTTCGACCATTCTTCCAAAAGCGCATTGGTGAGGTCACACACTGATGTTGGTCAAGAAGGCCTGGCTTTCAGTCTCCGTTCTAATTCATCCCAAAGGTGTTCTATCGGGTTCAGGTCAGGACTCTGTGTAGGCCAGTCAAGTTCATCCACACCAGACTCTGTCATCCATGTCTATATGGACCTTGCTTTGTGCACTGGTGCACAGTCATGTTGGAAGAGAAAGGGGCCCGCTCCAAACTGTTCCCACAAGGTTGGGAGCATGGAATTGTCCAAAATGTTTTGGTATCCTGGAGCATTCAAAATTCCTTTCACTGGAACTAAGGGGCCAAGCCCAACTCCTGAAAAAAAACCCACACCATAATTTCTCCTACACCAAATTTCACACTCGGCACAATGCAATCTGAATTGTAGCGTTCTCCTGGCAACCTCCAAACCCGGAGTCGTCCATCAAATTGACAAATGGAAAAGCGTGATTCATCACTCCAGAGAAGGCGTCTCCACTGCTCTGGAGTCCAGTGGCGACGTGCTTTACACCACTGCATCCGACGCTTTGCATTGGACTTGGTGATGTATGGCTTAGATGCAGCTGCAAGGCCATGGAAACCCATTCCATGAAGCTCTCTGCGTACTGTACGTGGGCTAATTGGAAGGTCACATGAAGTTTGGAGCTCTGTAGCAACTGACTGCGCAGAAAGTGGGTGACCTCTTTGCACTATGCGCTTCAGCATCCACTAACCCTTCTCTGTCAGTTTACTTGGCCTAACACTTGGTGGCCGAGTTACTGTTGTTCCCAAACTCTTCCATTTTCTTATAATAAAGCCGACAGTTGACTTTGGAATATTTAGGAGCGAGGACATTTCACGACTGGAGTTGTTGTACAGGTGGCATCCTATGACAGTTCCACGCTGGAAATCACTGAGCTCCTGAGAGCGGCCCATTCTTTCACAAATGTTTGTAGAAACAGTCTCAATGCCTAAGTGCTTGATTTTATACACCTGTGGCCGTGCCAAGTGATTAGGACACCTGATTCTGACATATTTGGATGGGTGGCCAAATACTTTTGGTAATATAGTGTAAGTATTTGCAAGCAGTAATCATTAGATTATAAATATTGTACAGTATAATGATTATATAATTAAATGTAGCGATTGGAATGAAACTCAATGTAACAAAGTAAAAATAGCGTTTCTTTTTCACTAAAATAATCAACTAAAAGTAAAAAGTATTTTTCATTAAAACTACTCTGACAAGTACAATTTATCCAAAAAGTTACTTAAGTAAATCTAGTTTTATAAATGTAGCGTGTTACTACCCACCTTTTGTTGGTCAAAGACTGAGCTTCACGCTTGTGGAGTTGTTCTGCACGCTTCTACAACTCATTTTTCATGGTGGTAACAAAGCACATTCCCTGGGGCTTGTGGAGGTGCCCTGCATGTGTAGGTCTCCTCTGTGGCAGTTAATACTTTGCCTGTCATGACTTATGTTTGGTTACCCAGTAAATGCATAAACACTTCCACTTTTAATGCGAACTGTACAAATTATATTGTAAAGTTATTACCAACTCGGGGAATTAGATTAGTTTTCTTTGACAAAACAGCCTATCATTTGAGAGAAAATCACAAATAGGGGGGTTTTACCACACATTTTGATAAGAAAAGTGTTACTATACCAGCTGATGACACACTATTGCATTGTAGCTCACTTGTTGCTTGTGTCGCTCACAGGCTAGAACAGAGATCCAAAAGCTGACAGCCATCTCCAACAGCCTGGTGGAGAAGAAGAACGAGCAGTACCGCATCCAGACTCTCCACTTGAAGAAGCTATCTGGTTTGTCTGGTGTGTTTCTGCTACCCAAATTAGCATGTGTGGCCGAACCTGAGCAGGTCAAACATCTCATCAACTTTTAAATTTGTTTATTTTAAGGGAAACCTGTGGAAATAATCCAACGCAACCTGAAAACCTTCTTCCAGAGCTTGAAGATAAGAGGCGGCTTAAGCCAAATGGAGGCTTCCTTCCAGCGTCTGCAGCAGTCCAAAACTGATCTCAGAGCTGCAACCACTCAGCCCAAGCCACAGTCGCCGCCAGCCCAGGCCATGTCACTGCCTCCTCCCCTAGCCCCACCCTTACCCTTAACTATGCACCAATCGGAGCCCCCTTTATCTCTGCCTCCAGCAAGCCTTCCGTCTTTGCCCCCCCAAAGTGATGCCCAACCAAAGAACCCACCGCTTCCCCCTGACGCCCTGAAGCCGTCCCTTACAACTCAAGCGGCACCAGCTCCTCCTCGTCCCTCTGCCACGGCAAATGGGACTCCGCCCACACAGCCCTTAACATTTCCTCTGATTCGTTCCAAGACCGGAAGACTCATCCTGCCCTCGTGTGTGAAACCTTGTAAGTTTTCACATTTCCTAATGATGGCCATCATTGCTTAAAATGATTAATCCAAAACTCTAATAATTAGATATTTGTATTTAATGTTTAACAATTTTTTTTTGGGGGGGGGGGCAGATATGTTTTCACTGGAAATCCACAGTCTACCATATTTCCTCATATATTGACCTCCGCTCTAATAGTTTAGTCTTTATTTGAAGGGACAATGCACAGAAACATTAAGATCAAAGACAGATATCTTCTGTACCAGATTATAGCTAAATAGCTCATTTCCATCTGCAGTCCCTGGCTACCTAAATTAAAGAGATACAAAAATCATGCAATAAAATTATGACAATAAAATCATACTATAGCATGTAATCAAATTAAGAAAAGTCATAAAATGCCCTTTCATGGACACATACTTAATATACAATACAACCACACCTCATTTACATCATCACACAAAGACAATACATGCTTTTGTTCACATCTGTCATAATTTGTAAAAACAACCATGATTTTAACGGACACACCTCACAATTTACAACAAAAATGCTCTCATGGATAAATATAATACACATTAAGTTGATGTGTCAAACATAATGCCCACCTTAGTGACCGTGTGAGCAGCTTTGATTGCTCCAAAGCCACTTTTTAACTTCAATTGTGAAAGAAGAGTAATTTGTTAGACTTTTCAAGTTTGTTGTGAGGTCGTTCCATTCCTTTATGGCTTTATATGAAAAGGCTGATTGTGCAAAATATTTTTTACATCTGGGTACGCTACACTGCCCCCTGGTGGAGGCTCGTGTGTTTCTAGTTGTCACAGCATATGCAAACTGGACAAAGTGCTTAAGTGGCGCTGGTGCAGTGTTATTTAGGATTCGATGGGCCATTCGTATTGATGCTAATCTTTGATTGTTAGCTAAATTTAACAATCTATATTTTTGGAGAACTAAACAGTGATGGTGGTGCTGTGGTTTTTGGTCAAGGATTTTGAGCGATTGTTTGTGCAAAGTTTCCAATGGCCTCAGTGTCATTTTGCTTGCCTGCGACCAACATGTTATACAATAATACAAAACGAGACATAATCATTGCATTAAAATAAGTTTGAGCTGCCTCCAGTGTTAATGAATTCCTGATACATTTGAACGTTTTTATGTTGTATTTAAAGGGGAACATTATCACAATTTCAGAAGGGTTAAAACCATTAAAAATCAGTTCCCAGTGGCTTATTTTATTTTTCGAAGTTTTTTTCAAAATTTTACCCATCACGCAATATCCCTAAAAAAAAGCTTCATAGTGCCTGATTTTAACCAACGTTATATACACCCGTCCATTTTCCTGTGACGTCACACAGTGATGCCAATACAAACAAACATGGCGGATAGAACAGCAAGGAATAGCGACATTAGCTCGGATCCAGACTCCGATTTCAGCGGCTTAAGCGATTCAACAGATTACACATGTATTGAAACGGATGGTTGTAGTGTGGAGGCAGGTAGCGAAAACGAAATTGAAGAAGAAACTGAAGCTATTGAGCCATATCGGTTTGAACCGTATGCAAGCAAAACCGACAAACGACACGACAGCCAGCGACACGGGAGAAAGCAAGGACGAATTCGGCGATCGCCTTCTAACCAACGATTGGTATGTGTTTGTTTGGCATTAAAGGAAACTAACAACTATGAACTAGGTTTACAGCATATGAAATACATTTGGCAACAACATGCACTTTAAAAGTGCAGACAGCCCAGTTTTCATCAATTAATATATTCTGTAGACATACCCTCATCCGCTCTCTTTTCCTGAAAGCTGATTTGTCCAGTCCAGTTGGAAATGCATCTGCTTTGAGTGTCGCAGGATATCCACACATTCTTTCCATCTCTGTCGTAGCATAGCTTTCGTCGGTAAAGTGTGCGGAACAAACGTCCAATTTCTTGCCACTTTCGCATCTTTGGGCCACTGGTGCAACTTGAATCCGTCCCTGTTCGTGTTGTTACACCCTCCGACAACACACCGACGAGGCATGATGTCTCCAAGGTGCGGAAAACAGTCGAAAAAAACGGAAAATAACAGAGCTGATTTGACTCGGTGTTTGTAATGTGTTTGAGAAAATGGCGGATTGCTTCCCGATGTGACGTCACCGAGAGCGAATAATAGAAAAGGCGTTTAATTCGCCAAAATTCACCCATTTAGAGTTTGGAAATCGGCTAAAAAAATATATGGTCTTTTTTTCTGCAACATCAAGGTATATATTGACGCTTACATAGGTCTGGTGATAATGTTCCCCTTTAAGACTCTGGCACATCTGTTTGATATGTTTTTTAAAGCCAAGTGTTGGCTCTAAAATGACACCCAGGTAACAATATTCACTAACATTTTGTATTATTTCCTTATTAACCGTTATATTTGGAAAGGATGACATTTTATATTTGTTTACAAAATACATTGTTGCTGTTTTCTTAATGTTTAATGTAAGACAAGAGTCATGTAGCCATCTTGCCACCTTCTCCATGGCTGCTGTAAGTTTTCTGGCAACCGTTTCAGCGTCCTTTCCCCAAGTATAAATAACCGTGTCATCTGCATACATCTGAATATTTACATCCTCACATACAGATGGCAGGTCGTTTATATACATGGAGAAAAGAAAAGGGCCGATATTAGAGCCTTGTGACAGGCCAATATCAGTAGCAGTGAGACTGGATGTTGTGTTATCAATACGGACACATTGGGTCCGACCAGATAGATATGACATAATCCAGGCCAGAGTATCTGTCGACAGTTTAAAAATTGTTAATTTTGTAAGTAACGTGGGGTGACTGACTGTATCGAATGCCTTGCGGAGGTCTAAGAATATTGCTCCAACTACACCTCCATTGTCAAGGTTTTGTTTGTTTGTTTCTAGTAGAAGGCAACATGCAGTTTCGGTTGAGTGATTTGCCCGTAACCCAAACTGCATGGGATGTAGGAGGTCTTCATAGTCCAAATGTTCTGTGAGTTGCTCAACGATCACTTTTTCTATTGCTTTGGATATAACGGGGAGAAGGCTAATTGGTCTGTAGTAGGGCTGCAACTAACGATTAATTTGATAATCGATTAATCTGTCGATTATTACTTCGATTAATCGATTAATTATCGGATAAAAGAGACAAACTACATTTCTATCCTTTCCAGTATTTCATTGAGAAAAAAAACAGCATACTGGCACCATACTTATTTTGATTATTGTTTCTCAGCTGTTTGTACATGTTGCAGTTTATAAATAAAGGTTTATTAAAAGAAATAAAAAAAATGTAACAAAAAAATAATATAATAAATTGCCTCTGCGCATACGCATAGCATAAATCCAACGAATCGATGACTAGATTAATCGCCAACTATTTTTATAATCGATTAGTTGTTGCAGCCCTAGTCTGTAGTTGTTGATGTCTTGTTTATTTCCTGCTTTGTGGATTGGGATGATAGTGGCAGTTTTCAACATGGTAGGGAAAGTGTTTTCTGTTATTGATTTATTTATCAATGTTGTTATAGGAGCAGTAAGACTATCTTTATACGTTTTTAGGAAGAAAGTGTCCAGACCGTATATATCTCTAGATAATATAATAGATGCCGTCCCTTTACTTTGGAGCAAATAATAGCTCATATTAATGTTCTCTCTTCATCACATTTCCGTTTGTACGACGGCGTTGACGTTCAAGTTTTAGTTTTTTAATTAATAGCTAAGTGAACACCTAAGTCAGATACAGTAATTAAATGAATACATACAAGAACAAAAGAACAACTCCTTAGTTTTGTTTCTATGGTTGTCTTGCTCACTGAAAGAGAGAGACAGACTTATTGGGAGGAGAAAGTCTCAATACATAGACCACTACGCTGCTTGGTTATTTTATTGGAGCAGATTCCTTTAAATGCTCAAAGACAAAGTTTTAATATTTTATGCTGGTCTCGTTCACTGAGCAATTTAGATAAGGATGGGTACCGAATTCAGTACTTTTATAGGTACCAACCAAAATTGCAGACTTTGCACAGCATCAAGGTTTTGGCAAGCAAACATGCATATTCATAGCAGACTGCCTTGTAATGTAAAATAATGTTACAATTTTCCATGCTAACAATGCAAACAAACCTGATAGAAAGCACCCAAAAGTAAGGCTCCACTTTTCATAATGCGTTAGCTTGATGCTAAATTACATTGGATACGGCCAATACATGCTACTCATTAACATTTGTGATTTTGCATGGCGATTTCAACACCTCCAACTTTGGTAATAACTTCAACTAGGATAAATGTTACAATCAAACAGCTGGTGTGTAAAAAGTACAATACTTACAGTGTAAACACCTTGTGCGACATTCAATTTAATGGCAAAGGTTACTTCCTCAGACATGTAGGAAAAGAAAATATAACAACTGGATAGCACAGTTATTGTCAGCTGAGTGTTAAATCCATCCATCTATTCTTTACTGCTTGTCCCTCTCGGGGTTGTGGTGGGCTGGAGCCTATCCCAGCTGCATTCGGGCAGAAGTCAGTGTACAAAATAATGAAATCTCATTTTTAATTCAACAAATTAACATTTATAACCACACAGACACACACAAGTACGAAAAACTGGTACCGTTGAGTAGCAGTATCGATTCCCAGGTACCGGGAATCAGTTGCAATGCAAAAGGTACCCATCTCTAGTTTTAGGATGTCTCATTCCACTTCACTTTTTACTTTGAATTTCCTTTTCTTTGACGCACAGCCTTCAGAAGAGTCTGCTTCACGCTTGGTAGATGTAATGGAGATTAAAGTTTAAAATTGAAGTCTTACAAGTGATTGAAGTGTAGCATCGTGTTCATCTGCATGTAACTAGTTTTTTTCTACAGTTTTAATTTGTAAATGTGTCGTAACCATCAAACGTCACAAATGTGAGGACCGCCTGAGTATAAGATGAGAAGAGTCCAAATACAATCAATATTGATGTTTTTATTTTATCATATTACCTATTTAGGGAGTTAGAGCATTCTGGAGCAAATATGGATGTCAAAAAATAAAAAAACAAAGCGAGTGGAGGAACTTTAACACATTTGATTGTGGAAAACTTTTTTTTTTTTTTTTTTTTAAAGTCATACTTTTTTTAAAAGGCCCTTCTTTATTTCATTCCAAACACAAAACAATTTTGTAAATTTTTGGATAATCTGTAATGGATACTATGCCTAAAGTAATAAATATTGCTATCAATAAACACCTCAGCCTAAATTGACCTGTCTGGATACAATAAACAAAACAACAGGTGTTTTCTCCTGAGATGGCTGTACTTACCGTTTTATAATAATCCATACCACATACTATTTTATCATCATACATATTTGTATTTTTAAAAATGTCTTCAAATATATTTTGCCCCTAACAGATGAACTTGAGTAAAAGTATATTTAAATGCGGTGTGCATTTATTCTAGTGTGTGTGCTTTGTCGTCACAGCTGGCCCAGGGGTCTACACGCTAATGTTGAAAAAACCCGACCAGGACAGCGAGGGAGACTTCATCAGCATCCAGACGTCCAACATCAAACCTGCCAAGAACCAAGACACACCTGTACAGTACTCTCATAACGTCTCACCTGTCAGTGCTCCATCAGAGGCCGAGCAACCAAATAAGGACGTGCCTGCCAGTAAGCAGCGTCCTCTCCAAACTGATTCCAGCGCGCCTGTCCCACGTCGCCCCAGAGGCCGACCGCCGAAGCACAAACTGTACGTCCCGCCTCGAAAATACAAAAAAAGTTTAGTGACGAGGAAAGGGGACGCCCCGCCGATGAATCATCTCAGAAGAAGACCTCAGAGAAAGCAGCCGGTGGAAGACTACTTCGCTCCTGCAGATTACTCAGGAGATGGCAACAAATCCCGGCCGCTCACACGGGCCTCGCTGGGGAAGAACTTTCCCAGCGCCAAGAGGCGGTCCTGGATAGACCTGGAAATGGAGATGGAGCTGGAACCAGATTCTGAGTCGGAGTAGTTCTCATGGGTTGGAATCACAATAATGGCAAAGCTGCTGTGCCAGGGTGGGTGCGCGTGTGTGTGAACATAAAGGACCACCAGAGTGCGTGAATGTAAAGGACCACCAGAGTGTGTGTAAGTATGTGTGCGTGCGTGTGGGTGTGTGAACGTAAAGGACCACCAGAATGTGTGTAAGTATGTCTGTGTGCGTGCGTGTGTGTGAACGTAATGGACTACTAGAATGTGTGTAAGTGTGTGTGTGTGTGCGTGTGAAGGACCAGGGTCACTGTGAAATACTTCCTGCTGCTTAATTAGCGTGCAGACTGCTCTTACTTAAAAAGGTACATTAATTAACCTGCTGAATATTTACCTAGCGTCTGATTGCATAAACACACACACCTACTCTTTTTCTTTCTTTGAGGTAAATGCCACATGGATTTGAGTTGACGATAAATGTGTGTGAATCATGAAAAAGCAGTTACCGTACTGTATATACGTTATTTTAACGTCCGCCTGGCGTTAAAATGCACTGAATTATTATTTCCACACACTAATGTGAAAAACTGTCTTACAAATGATTTCAGTTGTTTTCAGGTGGCCTATGGAGTTAACATGGCTGTCATCAAATGTTATTGTAGGAGCTTTTTGTTGTTTTGGTCGAAGAAACCAACCTTTAATAAATCAAGTTGCCTGCAATATAAGCCACATGTATCTATTAAAGGATTCATGTATTTAATCCTTTTTTAAATTATGATTTCCTCATTTAATTGTGATTTCACTGTTTTGCTCCTGTAGCCTTGTCGATAAATGTATACATGGTGCAACTATGTATACATTGTACATTTATACCTTTTTGCTAAATAAGTAGTTTATTCTGGTATATTTTTAATTTCTATTATTTAGAAATATTGTTTAAATATTTGAAAGGCTATATTAAATGTAGCAGATTTTTATAATGTAGAAAAATATACTTTTTATAAAATATATTATTGTACAGTATTTTCAAATATTACTATTATCTACTATACCTAAAACTTGTCTGACTAGAAGAAAGTAAAAAGTATACAGTATTTGAAAGTCAAAGTAAATACTAAAATTCTTTATGGGGTTCATTTTATTTAAACCGGTTCAAAATTATACATCCCTGCAGGCACATTGAAACAACATTGAGAACTTGTTGAATTAGGTCCTGACGTTGAGCAACTCAAATGTAGTGTTGAAACATGCTTTTTGACTACCGGTACCTTTAATCAATTTTGGGTTCTGAAGTTGATTTGACCATTTCCCAACCAATATTCTACAACACAAATGTTGAAACAACATACTTTTTGACGTTTATTCAATTTCAGGTTGTGACGTTGATTTGACCACTGAAATTTGGTCATTTCCCAACCAACAACGTGGATCCAACGTTGGACATCAACATTGTCTCTGTTTACAAATACAACTATTTTGCATCGTTTCAAAGTCAGTTTTAAAGGACATGTATTTATAATGAATGTTGTATCAATGTCTTGTGCCTGCTGGGGTAATTTTCAATAACATAAACACATCTCAGCTTTTCTCCTCCAAACATATTGCTCGGTATTGTGGCCAAACAGATATTTTTTTATTTTATTTGACATCACATGGACAAAGATAAGACCTACTGGAGGAAAGTTCTGTGGTCAGATGAAACAAAAATGTAGCTGTTTGGCCACAATACTCAGCAATATGTTTGGAGGACAAAAGGTGAGGCCTTTAATCCCAGGAACACCACTCCTACCGTTAAGCATGGTGGTGGTAGTACTATGCTCTGGGCCTGTTTTACTGCCAATGGAGGCTCCAGCGACCCCGAAAGGGATAAGCGGTAGGAAATTGATGGATGGATGGAACTGGTGCTTTACAGAGAGTAATTAGGACAATGAAGAAGGAGGATTACCTCCAAATTCTTAAGGACAACCTAAAATCATAAGCACGGTGTTTGGGTCTTGTGTGCAGTTTTGTGTTCCAACAGGACAATGACCCCAAACACACGTCAAAAGTGGTATAGGAATGGCTAAATCAGGCTAGAATTAAGGTTTTAGAATGGCCTTCCCAAAGTCCTGATTTAAATCTGTGGACAATGCTGAAGAAACAAGTCCATGTCAGAAAACCAACAAATGTAGCTGAACTGCAGCAATTTTGTCAGGAGGAGTGGTCAACAACTCAACCAGGAGCTTGCCAGAAGCTTGTGGATGGCTACCAAAAGTGCCTTATTGCAGTGAAACTTGCCAAGGGACATGTAACCAAATATTAACATTACTATTCGTCAACTTTTAATCAGAAGGGTTCAATCTCTCTCCTGTGCTAGTTTGAAGCCGACACGACAAACGCGCTCAGAGGAGATAATGTTTAAAAAAAAAGGTGACTGTTTTGACCCCACTTTTGTTTTGAAGGGGGAATTGCAAACTTCCTGTTGATTTTGGGGGTTGTCAATGAATGAAATGTAGGTCTAAGTGAGACCTACATAGAGGTTTTTGTTTCATGTCTCTACGACATTCCTATCGGAAGTTACAAGCAGTTTTGTCTGTGTTTTCTTCCTAGGAGCAGTTTTGTCTGTGTTTTATTCCGAGGAGGCGCTCGAGCGCAATTTTGAGTTTTCGGGTTTGGTTTTTTATTAGAGCGCAATTTTGAGTTTTCGGGTTTGGTTTTTTATTAGAGCGCAATTTTCGCCAGTCCTGATGTGTGTGTCCAGTTTGGTGAGTTTTGAAGCATGTTAAGGGGGTCAAATTACAGCTCAAAGAGGCAAAAGTGACTGTTTTTACTAAAATTTTGTTTAGAAGGGGGAATTGCCAACTTCCTGTTGATTTTTGCTGAAGGATGTCAGTGTATGAAATCTAGGTCTAAGTCAGACCTACATAGGGGTTTTGTTTCATGTCTCTAAGACATTCCTACAGTAAGTTACACACAGTTTTGTCTGTGTTTTTTCCTAGGGGGCGCTAGATCGCAATTTTGAGTTTTGGGGTTTGGTTTTTTTATTAGATGGCAATTTTCCCCAGTTCTGATGTGTGTGTCAAATATGGTGAGTTTTGAAGCATGTTAAGTGGGTCAAATTACACCTCAAAGAGGCGGCAGTATGATAAAGAATAATAATAAAACCTTACAAATTCAATAGGGTCCTCTGTCCCAAAGGGACATTGCGGTCCCTAAAAATTCTGGTAATAGCAACTAAATAAACTAAAATATTTAAGACATTACTAAAAAAAAGTCTGAAAAAATAAAAATAAGCAAACATGCTTGTGTTGGAGATTTTACATCCAAGCCATCATAATATAATTTTTGCTGATATCGTACCGATATCTGATATCAATATTAAATTGGGACACCCCTACTAAAAACTATTCCAGCATCATCATAAACTACATTTTATCTTTACAGTATCGTATCTGGATAATACTTTATTGTCACGCTAATTTGAAATAGACTGATTTAAAATGGCTTAATATATGTTGACAAAGATGATTAAATGTCCTAATTAATGCGTTAACAATATATTATCATGTATCAGCACACAAACAACACCCCTCATCCCTTCCCCCTCATCTCACGCTCTTTAATCCAATACAATTAATGAATTGTCACATGTTGATAAACTCATGAGGTCGGTCTAATTGGAAGCAAAGAGCAGGAGGAGGAGGCTGCAGGACAAGGAGCTTGATTTGAGGCGACAGGCGGGACTTGAGCCGCCACACAAGCGAGTCTCACAGCAGCGCTAAACCCACTCAGGGGATTAGTGTCCACATGTCCCAGCGTCGGCAGGAACATTGTCCTACTTTGTTCTGAACACTCCTACTTGGGAGTCCGCCGTTGTCGGTTTGAACTTGTTGGAATTCTGAATTGTCTGGCAGCAACTTTTTGCATTTGCCACCGTGACCCAGCATCCTCCACCATGCCTGGAGATGGATTCACCTTCAAGAGTCGCATTAGGAACCTGCTGAGGTCTCCTTCAGCCAAACACAGGAAGGCCAGAAGAGACAACATCACCAACAAGGTTTTTATACTCTTTTATGTCCAAACTAAGAGTGTAACGCTACTTGAAACATCAACACCGGACATTGTCTTATTTTTCATGTATCACAAACAAATGGTTGGAAGATACTCTGTGGAGTACATTGTGGTTGTCAACCACCTAGAATTGCATCATACTGAGAGCTAATGATTTTAATAGCTTGTTTTTAAGTGTCAAAGGTCATTTGCAACTACAATATGAACTATTTTATGTATACATGTGTCTCAAATAATTAGAGGATGCCCGATGGAGTACATTGTGGTTGTCTATACCAGTGTTTTTCAACCACTGTGCCGTGAGATACAGTCTGGTGTGCCCTGGGAGATTATCTAATTTCACCTATTTAGGTTAAAAATATTTATTGCAAACCAGTAATTATAGTCTGCAAATTACGTGTTGTTGTCGAGTGTCTGTGCTGTCTAGAGCTCGGCAGAATAACCGTGTAATACTCTTCCATATCAGTAGGTGGCAGCAGGTAGATAATTGCTTTATAGATGTCGGGAACACGTCGTGTGAGATGACAAGGGTTTGTCGTTGTATCTAATCCTTAAACCAAAAATAAACAAAAGGTGAGTTTCCTTAAGAAAAGGTATTGAAGCTTAGGGAAGGCTATGCAGAACAAAACTAAAACCGAACTGGCAACAAAGTAAACAAAAACAGAATGCTGGACGACAGCAAAGACTTACTGTGGAGCAGAAGGCGTCCACAATGTACATCCGAACATGACATGACAATCAAAGAAGGATAGCAACTAGGGATGTCCGATAATGGCTTTTTGCCGATATTCCGATATTGTCCAACTCTCTAATTACCGATACCGATATCAACCGATATATGCAGTCGTGGAATTAACACATTATTATGCCTAATTTGGACAACCAGGTATGGTGAAGATAAGGTACTTTTTAAAAAAAATAAAAAAATAAGATAAATAAATTAAAAACATTTTCTTGAATAAAAAGAAAGTAAAACAATATAAAAACAGTTACATAGAAATTAGTAATTAATGAAAATGAGTAAAATTAACTATTAAAGGTTAGTACTATTAGTGGACCAGCAGCACGCACAATCATGTGTGCTTACGGACTGTATCCCTTGCAGACTGTATTGATATATATTGATATATAATGTAGGAACCAGAATATTAATAACAGAAAGAAACAACCCTTTTGTGTGAATGAGTGTAAATGGGGGAGGGAAGTTTTTTGGGTTGGTGCACTAATTGTAAGTGTATCTTGTGTTTTTTATGTTGATTTAATAAAAATAAAAAATAAAAATTAAAAAAAACGATATCTGTAATTAAAAAAAAGGATACCGATAATTTCCGATATTACATTTTAACGCATTTATCGCCCGATATTATCGGACATCTCTAATAGCAACAACTGAAATAGTCTTGATTGCTAAAACAAAGCAGATGTGGGGAATAGCGTTTAAGGAAGGCATGAAACTGTTACAGGAAAACACCTCGAAAAACTCAAAATAAGTCACGGTGCGATGTGACAGGTCGTGACAGTTCACCTACTTTGAGACAAGAGCTATAGTGATGCATGGTTGGTTATGGTTTAAAGTCATATCCAACAATTGCGACTTTTTACTGTCAATTTAGTTTTATTTACCTATAAAACTGGTAATGCTTTTCGTTAGCTTAGTTTTAAGCATCAACGGTCAGTTGTAACCAGAATAATGAATATTTGTATGGGTATATGTGTTACAAACAATTGGAGGATGCCGGACGGGATACATTGTGGTTGTCTTTTGACAAGAACTGCATCATGCAGAGAGCTAATCTTATTTTTAAACATCAAGGGTCAGTTGCAACCACAATAATGAATATTTGTAAGGGGGGGGTGGGGGTGTCTGTTGGGGAACATTGTGGTTGTCTACCACCTCTACAACTGCATCCTACTGGAAGCTAATAGTTTTAAGCATCAAGAGTGAGTTGTCCTCTGCTGCAAGACACAACCAGAATAATGAATATTTCTTTTGAAGATATGCATCTCAAACAATTACAGAATGCCTGATGAGGTACATTGTGGTTGTCTTTGATTAAGGACTACATCATACTGAGCGCTAATTAGCTTATCATGGGTCAAAGGTCACTTGTGCAGAACACAACCACAATCATTGACATAATGTGGTAAAACTAAGTTGTGTTTTATCTTTGCTCTTTGTTCGTCTTTTGTGTAGTTAATGTTGTTTCTTGATGTATTTTGTACCGCTATCTGTGGCAACAGAACCCTGGTGTGAGGTTCAAGTCTTAATAAATCAATGGCGCTAAGAGATGTTTTTATAGATTAAAGCTTGCCGGTTCTTTTGTTGTTTTGAATTGATCTGTTTATTCAGGATGTTTGACTTTGTGTTGTTGTACTTCCTACTCAGCAGCAAGATAAGCGAGGAGAACACAATTAATTATTAAATCATGCGAACATTCTTGAACTGCACATCGATCATGTTTTCCACCAATAAAAATAATGTCGCTGTGCTCTTCTCACAGGTTACATTAGAGAAAGTTTTGGGCGTCACCACTTTGGGAAACAGCGGTCTGGCCTGCGACCCCAACACTGGACTAGTGGCTTATCCTGCAGGGTGAGGAATGAAACAGCAAAAAACAAACAGTAAAATAAACAAACTCTGACTTGGGTTTTTTTGTTTTCCCGCGACCCCAAAGGGAATAAGCGGCAGAAAATGGATTGATGGATGGATATTTTATTTATATATTGTATCTGCCATTGCTGTTTACTATGAAGCAGGTGTAGTTCCCACTCCAGGCCACACGGGGCAGCATGCTACACACACGCCGGTTCTTCCAGGTCAACTGTAACAGAAACGTCACCCAGGAAAACAAATACGATTATTATTATTATTTGCTCAGAGCGAACCGTAACATTATATTATCAACACCACGTGGGTTCATTTATTATTTATGTTCCATGCTTTGTTATTATGTGTAAACGTAATTAAAGGTTACCTCAAAAGATAAAGTGATCACTAGCTAGCATGCTAAGTTAAGTGGCTACATCTTTGCTACAAAAACACATCTTACTGCTATCAAACTCTTTTTTCTGACATTTTGGCAGTAGTTTCATCCAAATAAAAAATGCAAACAAGTATACCAGAGTTTTGAGAAGAGGCAACATGGGTACACCTTGAGATATGGAGGTATGTAAAGCATTTAGAGTTTAAAATTTAGTTTAAAATGGGATAAATTGTTTAGCGCTTCTGAGCGCAATAGTCTCGTATGTTGTGTTTATAATCCTTTCTCCTTGGAACAAAGATAATAGTAGATTGTTTGAAATGACTAATCTCATTAAATATATAAAACTATTTGCATTGTAACAGTGTACGTTTGTCTATTTTGCGTTGATTGATTAGGAACACTAAATTGGTCCTAGTGTGTGAATGTGAGTGTGAATGTTGTCTGTCTGTCTGCGTTGTCCCTGTGATGAGATGGCGACTTGTCCAGGGTGTACCCCGCCTTCCGCCCGAATGCAGCTGAGATAGGCTCCAGCACCCCCCTCGACCCCGAAAGGGACAAGCAGTAGAAAATGGATGGATGGATGGATGATACCTGAAAGTAATAACTCACTATAATTGAATTCTCACTGCCTCTTCCTCATGCAGGTGTGTGGTTGTTTTGCTGAGTCCCAGAAAGAACAGGCAGCACCACCTGATCAACACGTCAAGGTGAGGTTGCATCGGAAACACAACACCATTAAAGTGTGCTAACATTCTCCTCCTCCTCCTCACAGAAAGACCATCACAGCTCTGTCATTCTCCCCGGATGGCAAACACCTGGTCACGGGAGAGGTGAGCCTCATATCATCTCATTTCCACACTAATACAACATCCTGTCTTGTTTGTGTTTGCATCTTATCTGCTCTGCAATCATCATTTATTTACCTATGTCAGGTTGATGATGACAAGCACGGTGTAGTCATATATTGAGGCCAGTATATTGGTGCGATGTCTCATTGAGAACATCCTATTGCAGGATTAGAACCTGCATGTTCGGCCACATGATTAGTTAGGCAGACTGTGTACCTCGTCTCTCGTTTTAGGAACGGTGTGTGGCGTCAGTCTCAAAACAACGTGCTGGTCGGTCCTAATCTGCTCGCCCAAACAGGCCAATCAAAGCTGATTAAAGACTTCTCCGTGTTAAGTGGATAAGCGGTTGCCATGACAGCAGAGACCAAAGTTCAAAAACAGTTGAGGACCCCTTATTGTGAAATAAATTATTCCACCAGCATTGTGTTCGTAATATACACACACACACAAAAATTACCAGTAGTAAATAATGTAAATAGAAATAATATTTTGCAGGGTCCAACATTATAACATATTTATTTCATTGTTTAATTGTTTATGTCATGTAAGTGGAACAATAAATTAAGTCCTGCAGTGATGAAGGTAGTTCAAGATGTTTGTTACAAATTGCAGTAAACTGTTCAATTGAAAAGTAGTGTTAAAGGGGAACTGCCCTTTTTTTGGAATTGTGCCAATCGTTCACAATCGTTATGAAAGACAGACGACGGATGGATTTTTAAAAATGCATTCTAAATATTAAATAAACGTAACTAAAAGTCCGCTCACAGTGGAGCCAATGGGAGCTCCACTATTCCGCCCATAAAATCCGAAAAATAACCATTCAAAAAGCGCCAACAATACTTAATTTACATTTTGTGACTTGAATATTTAATAAGTATTCGTGATATTGTTATTATAAGCGCTAACGCAGACAAACTATTTATGGCGACGAAGTAATCACTTCCGTTTATCCCTATGTTTACATCATCGAGTGGTCTGCTGCTTCCTCGCTTCCCTGCTCCCTGTAAATTTATTCTAGATCATAAATTATCCTTCTCACCTGGAAAGTGGATGGCTGAGAATATAATCCGACAAGTTGGGACACGTAGACAGCCATTTAGGACCTGGAACTAGCGAGAACGACACAAAAAGTACTTGTTCCCCCCTGCCCCTCCACCCTGTTCTTTGTGAGAATTATGAGACATTCTTCACCTAAATGGGAATGTATGAACATCCCACCAGTCGGCATAATAATGACAGCAGACATTATACAGTAAGTGGTGTTTTATTATGTATGTTATGCTCTTATAAAGTCTGCAGTGAGCAGTTATCAGTGATGAAAAAAAGCAAACGTTGTGATGTGTATGCTAAAATGATCAAAATACCTAAATATTAAATGTTATTGTAAATGTACCTGTTACTACATTACATATATACTTACCAGTGTTGGGTTAGTTACTGAAAACCAGTAAGTAGTTACAGTTACTAGTTACTTAATTTCAAAAGTAACTCAGTTACTTACACCAAAAAGTAATGCGTTACTGTGAAAAGTAACTACCGGTATTTAGTTACTTCTTCTTTTTTCTTTTCTTTTTTTTTTTAAGGCTCCCATTAATGCTCTTTTAGCCTTCATTTCAGTACTGTTATTGCACTGGAGAATAATACAATCTATTGATCAACTTGACATGCATTTGCATCACTGAACTCTGCTAAGCAATGTGGTCTACATACAACACACAAAGACAACGATGTGTTTCAAAGGGCCAATTTATTTCGGGCCAGAATAAATTGACAAAACTATTTTAAATAGCTGCAACATAACATACATAAGTAACAAACCGCATAATAACAACATGTCACAACATAGCTGTAAACCTGGCTTCACCCAATGAAGGCATGATTATATGTCATGTCACTATATACCGCACGCATACTGCTATACACACGCCTAACCAGGCGTTTTTTTCTCTCAAGGAATTGTGAAAAAAAATCATGTGTTCAGGAGATCAACACTGTATTGAAGCCCAGAACACTCTACGCATTTCCCCACTTTTAGTTTAGAGAAAAGGAAAGATTGGCCTGGCCCACTAGGATCCCTCTTTATGTTTGTGAACTTTATAGTCTATACATTTAGAGTGTTAATCAAACACTCCAGAAGTCTAGAATGAAAGAGTATATAATAGAATTAGAGTGTGTACCTTCAGTGCTAAATGATGAACAGAGGCAGAGTTTGGAGTGTTTTGTTTAGCTCGCTTTCCATGTTTATGTACTCACTGTCCAGGTACATGGAAAATGTTTTCCGTGCCATTTGCTGTTTGACGCCGGTATCATGCTAATTAGCTGCCTGAAAGTGGGTGACTCCACTGTAGAAATAGCCTGCATGTCTTCTAGCACATACGCTGCAATGGCTCTATCAATGTTGTCCTGGCTAGCAGTGCCTCCGTTAAAACCCTTAAGTGAAGGTGAAGTGGCATCGGAGTCTGTGTCCCTCTTTACTAGCTTCGTCGAAGCATGTTGCTTTTGTAGCTGTTTCAGCAGATTTGAATTGCTGTTTTGGGCAGTAGATAGGATCTTTGATCCAAGACACAACTTACATTTAACTAAAATGTTATTTTCATTGTACTCGAGTCTTGACAAAAGAAAAGTAGTGAGAATATCTCCATGTTAAGAAACTTGGCTTTGGCTACGCCATGATGTCTTGTTGGTAAATACAGACCCCCCCCACCCACACACACACACACACACACACACACACACACACACACACACACACACACACTCACACACACACACACACACATAGCGCACGCCTTTTCTCCCGCGCCTCTTCTGCAACTCCCCAATAAAACACACTCAGATCTTCTCAGTTTCTAGCCGATACTATATAAAAAAATAACGCAAAATAACGCAGTAACGCATCATGTAGTAACGGTAACTGAGTTACTGAATATAAAAAATAGCGCGTTAGACTACTAGTTACCGCCGAAAGTAACAGCATTACAGTAACGCGTTACAAAGTAACACTGATACTTACATCATGTATATAGAATTTCAATGGAGGTGTTTGGATGTTTTTAAGGGCTTTGTAGGCGGAATTGCGTGGCTCCATTGTAAGCAGACTTTTTATCAAATGTATTTATTATTAAGAATTCTTTAAAAAAAAGTTGCATCCATCGTCATGTCTTTCATAATGATTGTGAACGATAGGCAAAATAAAAAAAAAAGTGCGGTTACCCTTTAAAGCTGGGGTACTTGAACCTTGTGTCACCAGGCAGATTTCAAACTGTAAATTCCGCCCCCCACTGGAAGTGCACGAAATCTCGCACGAGAGCTGTACTTGCACACGCATAGGTCGTTGACAGTCTGAAGTTGGATCGAAGGATCCCCTAGTTCGTATTTTGTTGCATACTACCGGTAACACACGGCGCCACGCAAAAGGATACACACAAAACATAGAAAAATGGAACATAAGATTACCTGTCGAGAAGGACAAAAGCTACTTGCACGTCCAAAGTTTATCCAAGACGAGCCCGCAATCCCCTCCATCTTGAATACACCGGACCAATATTTGTTTATTTATCTGAATTTCGGCTCTTCTTTGGGTTTTTTAGACATAAAATTCTACTAACATTCTGATTTCCTCTTTTGGGGTTTTATAGCAGTATATGCTGTAACAGGAGGTGCAGTTATTGCAATCTTCCCAGGCGATTGTTCTGCTTCTCAATACCTCAATGCTAAGAAGGAGAAATTACACTTCAACGACTGTCGTTGGCTTTGACAGTAGGATTGCTTGTTTGCATCAAAACAGTTGTTTTTGATAGTACAATATGGCGAAACCATCCTTGCCCAGGCACACCCTTCTGGTTTTTGGAGTATAAATATCTGGAGTTTTGGCACCAGCAGCTAGAATAGATCTGACCATTCTAAGTCTAGGACTAGATCTGACCAATCTAAGTCTATGAGCATGAACTGATGAAGCCTTCTCAGGTATTGGTACCAGCCGCTACACAAGATCTGACCAATCTAAGTCTATGGTAATGAACTGATGAAGCCTACTTGGAAGAGAGGCGAAACGTCTTCGAAGACAAACCAAACAGTCCAGTTGCGATCGATTAAATGCCCTGAGATTACATGTAGTAGACAATTACGGTGTGGGTAAGTTTACATTGACGCAAATAATGGTAGCTTACATATTAATTTGTATCACTGTTTAAACAGAAATAGCAACTGATAGCTCTTTTCGACAAAACAGCTCGTTTCGGCAGAACATCTGAAGCAGTAAATACACATAGCTTTAACTTACAGTTGTGTTGATGTCCCGATCGATGGCTCGCCTGCTGAAGGCATCATGTAGCGTCAAAAATAAAATGTGTTCTCTTCACTTTCTCCCCGGTGTTCACATATTACGATATAGAATATGTTAAATCCGCCGCCATTGAGAAATTCAACTTCCTCATCTGACAATAAAAAGCATCTGATTTCCTTTCTTTTGTCGCTAAACCCCACCCTCTCTCATATTGTACGCTGATAAATAACTGTGATTGGATATATTAGAACCGGCCCCGAAGAATAATCTTGATTAATAGTCATGATTCAAATGATGTTGATAAAAAATTATCGCAATTATTATTTTAGCCATAATTTTGCAGCCCTAGATGGGACCTAAAAACAAATGATTTAATGATTTGTTAAAAAAGGCCCATCAAATTGTTAAGCCCTATTGCACGTCATGCAAGTGTAATGCAAAATGTTTAATATCAAAACGTATAAGCAATAAAAACGCTAAAGATTGATATTTTATTGACAAATGAAAAGGTAATCAAATCACATTTTTAAGCATTTGTAGCTGTCAAACAAGCATAAAAAGAAACGCACACGTAACAATGCAGTTTGAATGATGATTGGGTAATAATGATGAAACAATTTGTCTCATGCATCTCAGGTGTTTCACATACTTACTGTACAAATGTAAAAAAAAAAGCCAACCACACACTCTTCCTATTTTGTTAATAGATTAAGCAATCGTGAACTAGCCAAATTAGCCATATTCATGTACAACAATGCACATAAAATATTATATGTAGCCATTTTTAACCAGTTGTTGTGAACAGAGCTTAAATCAGGAAACATGACAAGGAGCATTCATTGATTCATTCATGGCTTCATTATCCTAAAGTAGAGTCGCTTGTCTCGTCTTTATGCTCTATGCTCGTCAAGTCCCCTACTTACTCAGCGTCCTCCGGGCTGCTGGCGTCCTTTTTTCTCAACCTATTAGCTCCAACCCTGATTTTGCCATTTTCAAGTAAGAAGCTGCACAAATAGCCCAGTGATCCCTTGGAGAGAGAACAAGAGAGAGAGAAAGAGTGAAAAAGAGAGAGAGATCAAGATGTGAGAAATGTGAGCAGTTCAAAGGTCAAGCCGTGAGCAGCGCTCACAGAGCATAATCATCCTCAGACGAGTGCATCTTCAGAATAGAACATGCTTGTTTATGCGTTTGTGTTTCTTCCCCAGAGCGGCCACCTTCCCGCTGTCAGACTTTGGGAGGTGGCCGAGCGGCGGCAGGTGGCCGAGCTCCAGAAGCACAAATATGGCATTTCCTGTGTGGCCTTCTCGCCCGACTGCAAGTACATCGTCAGCGTGGGCAACCAGCACGACATGATGGTCAATGTGTGGGCGTGGAAAGTAAGCGTTAGAACTACATACTATCACAGCAGAACTCACAGCATACATGCATTGTTCAGACACAGCTCACTTTCTCACCCCAGAATGCTCAGACTGTAAAGGCTGTGATACACACAGGATTTCCTGTGTGTATTAGACAGGTTCACCTTCATGAGCGACTTTGTCGAGTTCAGATCGACAGGTATTTGCAATAAAAGCAATTGATAGTTCCACCTGCAACAACACTTCTCCTCTATCATTAACTACGATTGTTCACTTGTGACAAAAGAAAGCTAACAAGTTAAATTGTTCACAAGATTTGTGGTTGCACAACCCCGACAAAACGATATAAAATCAGCAGAGTCCCAAGTGCGGCCCGGGGGAAATTAGTGTGGCACGGTTTGTTTTTCATTTAAATTATAATGAAAGCAAAGAATACAGCCAGAAGGTAAGAATATAGCAAAAGGGCACAGTACAATACAAGGTATTTTGATCATGATCATTTTTACGTGCACATAATGCACGTAAATTGTGTGATACGGCACTGTTGATCAACACTTCTTCTTCGTTGTACTTTATAAACACTGTATGCTTATCATGTTTCTTAAGATGAGCCATACGTATAGAAAGTTTGAGTTATGTACCTAATCCATTGCTTAGTTTCATTCCAAGGTAGGAGAAAAAGTTGAAATGTTGATACTACCGTAATAACCAGTGTTCGTTCATAATAACGGCGGTATGATATTTTTCTAGCTTTTTAAAAAATGTTTTAGTAAAGAGTAATCTAATTAATTACTTTTTTGTACATAGCGTTTCTAACGTCCGTGTTGGAATCCCAGCAAGTTCACTTCAGGTAGTAGCTCCTTACTAGTGCAAGCGGTAGCCACCGCCTGTACACACACACACACACACACACACACACACACACACACACACACACACACACACACACACACACACACACACACACACACACACACACACACACGTGCAAACAGTACTACTACTACTACTACGGGGTAATAATGAACATTCAATAAAGTGACAATCATCAACATCGTCCTGTAATACCCAAGTTGTGGACAAGGAGAGACACAGCCATTGAGGCGCATTTAATCGCTTTATTAACTATCAGTGAAAACATTCCGCAGGTGCTGCCGTCAACAATCTCCTTCTGTCCGCAGACTACCAATGTTGAGCTAAAACAGCCAATGTGTTAATTACATCTATCAAAGAATAATTATGTGAGTAACTTAATTACTTTTTTTGGAAAGTGAAGAATAAGTGTAATCAAGTACTTTTTTAAAAGTAACTTTCCCAACATGGCTAATAACTAATAATGCCAGAAAGCTTTGTCTTTAAATATGTATATATTACTTTTAGAAAAAATATCTATCTAAAAAGTATGCTGCCCTACAATGTAAAAAGATTAGACAAAAAGTATTAAATCAATATATACTGTACATATATATATATATATATATATATATATATATATATATATATATATATATATATATATATATATATATATATGTATATGTATATGTATATGTGTTTTTATATTTTTTGATTTGTATATAACATAAATCTGATACAAAAATGTCAATGATAACCTTTTGTCTTTTGTAACGATACTGATGTTTGATGTTACTGTTTGCGTCACAGAAGGATGTGGTGGTTGCTGCCAACAAGGTGTCCAGCAAGGTGACAGGGGTGTCGTTCTCTGAGGACAGCTCCTACTTTGTCACCGTGGGCAACCGACATGTCAAGTTCTGGTATCTGGACCACTGCAAGGCCACTAAGGTACTCACAGCTGTGTTCTGATCCTTACTGTAAAGTGTTTGGACTCAGTTAGCTAGAAAAAAACAACCCTTTAGGCCAAGGAGAAATGTTTGTTTATGCACATCACTGCTCTGTTATATAGATATTATACCAATAAATACAATGTAAATATGAATTGTAGTGCCTTCTGTGTGAGCATGATCTCCTCAATGCAGGCTGTATTATTAAGGCTTGGCTCTGCGATTTTTTTAGGCCAGCGCTCCCGTTCCCCTGCTGGGCCGCTCGGGGCTGCTGGGCGAGCTGAGGAACAACTTCTTTTGCGACGTAGCGTGTGGGCGGGGCCAGAAAAGAGACTCCACCTTCTGCATCACGTCCTCTGGCCTGCTGTGCGAGTTCAACAGTAGGCGGATGCTGGACAAGTGGGTGGACCTGCAGGTAAGAGAACATCTAACCTTGATGCTGGATTTTAAACCGTTTAAAAGTGCATTACTTGGAACACGCCGTTTGGTATGCCTGTAGCTTTTATGCTAATGAGCTGTCCACACCTGTCTCCAACAGTGTGTGTTTCCAAGTGGCGCTGTTGTGCACTTTATACACTAAATATACAGTAGATCCCAAAAATTGTAAATAATGAATGCAAGCATGAAAAGCTCCATTATAAGGCAATTTTAATACTGTAAACCTATAGTATGCCTCTTACAGCTTTTTAAAATTATGTTGGACACATGGAGAAATAATTACTGGCGTACAGTATTGTGTATTCTTATTTTTGTATTCTTATACATTCTTATTCCTATGAATTTTTAAAGTAATAAATGAAATAATTTAATTACAATTTTAAATGTTTTATGTAATTTTTTAATAACAAATCATATATATTGTGTATAAGCATATAACACGTTTTGTCAAAGCACATCCTGCTGGAAAATGTCGAGAAAATTGATTTGTGAGACACGCCCTCTGCTGGATTACTCTTACTCTGCAGATATGCCATCAAACCACTTTGGTTTAAGTTACCAACATCCATCCATCCATCCATCCATCCATTTCCTACCGCTTATTCCCTTTGGGGTCGCGGGGGGCGCTGGAGCCTATCTCAGCTACAATCGAACAAACAAAATTATTTACAATTTAAAGCAAATAAAATAAATCAGTTACTATGCGGAGTAGCATATGCCTAACCGCGACTTGGCATGATTCAACTGTACTAACTTTGCACTTGCCATACATTACATACAACAACATAATATTAAGGAGTGAGACAGGATTGGCCCTAGTGTGTGAATGTGAGGGTGAATGTTGTCTGTCTATCTGTGTTGGCCCTGCGATGAGGTGGCGACTTGTCCAGGGTGTACCCCGCCTTTCGCCCGATTGTAGCTGAGATAGGCTCCAGCACCCCCCGCCACCCCGAAGGGAATAAGCGGTAGAAAATGGATGGATGGATGGAGACAGGATTGGCCCTAGTGTGTGAATGTGAGTGTGAATGTTGTCTGTCTATCTGTGTTGGCCCTGCGATGAGGTGGCGACTTGTCCAGGGTGTACACCGCCTTCCGCCCGATTGTAGCTGAGATAGGCTCCAGCACCCCCCGCCACCCCGAAGGGAATAAGCGGTAGAAAATGGATGTATGGATGGAGACAGGATTGGCCCTAGTGTGTGAATGTGACTGTGAATGTTGTCTGTCTATCTGTGTTGGCCCTGCGATGAGGTGGCGACTTGTCCAGGGTGTACCCCGCCTTCCGCCCGATTGTAGCTGAGATAGGCTCCAGCAGCCCCCGCGACCCCAAAGGGAATAAGCGGTAGAAAATGGATGGATGGATGGAGACAGGAGGACACAAACGTTACCCACACTAGCAACGCTATGTGAGTTACATGCTAACATTCCATTTTAATAGCAAAATCATGCATTAGCAAATTTGCTGAAGAAAAACAACATGACTTACGGCTCCCACATCTATAGCTGACCGACGTATAGTTGGCGGAGTGCCAAACTTTATTCTAAGATGTGAAGCTAAGCCTTGGGAAATAAGTTTTTCTGTCAATAGCAAGTATTTCAGCATCTTTGTTTCTCAGAAACACAGCAAACAAGTGAGAGATAATAGTTTTTTCTCACGTTTAGTGTTCATGAAGAGGCCAAAAAGTAACTTTTGGATAAAAAGGCCTTTTCACATTTATATTAGTAATTTTCAAACTGTGGTACGTATACCACTAGTGGTACGTGGGTTGCATCTAGTGGTACAGCAAAGAATCACTTACTTAAATATTCAAACACAGTGTTACTGTTCAAACCATGTGTAATGCTACAGTGGCTAAAATATTAAATACACTTGTGAAATAAAACCTCTGTCTTGTTTTTATGAATATTTAGGCCTATTAAGCTACTTTATTTTAATGTTGGTCATTATGTTGGTAAGTTTGAGAACCACTGTTCTATTTTGTAGAAGGGTGTGGCACAGTCGCTATCTTTGTCTGAGGACAGGATCTTCTGCGCCTGCGCCGATGGAACGGTACGAGCATTCAGCCCGCTTGACCTGCGCTTTGTATGTACACTGCCACGGCCACACGCCCTTGGTGCCGACATCGCCTTCATTACTAAGGCCAGGTGAGTAGAAGCTTTCCTTATTGGCAGTCATGCACTGAAAGATTAAGTGCTTGTCAAGGAATAGTGCTTCCTGCGTAGCAGTCTAAATACAGCGTTGGTATCATAAGATGACAGAAGCACTGTACTCACACACTTCTCTTTTGCCAGTCACTTATTTTGCACCAAGACCGACGCACGCTACCCGGACACCATTGCAATAACCTACGACCCTGTCAGCCACTGGCTCAGCTGCGTCTACAACGACCACAGCCTGTACGTCTGGGATGTGAGAGACGTCAACCGGGTGGGGAAGGTCCACTCAGCCCTTTTCCATGCAGATTGTGTCTGGGACCTTGAGGTAAACACTGGCTAGGAATTATGTAACAAAAAAAAAACAAACTTGTATATAGCAGTCTGAACGATAGGGAAAATGTATTCCTGATTAATGCATTATCCACTGATAAATTAAAAAAAGAACTTGGAAAAATATGTAATCTAGCAATTTAGGGGAAATGGTCAAATATTCCTGATTAATGCACCAAGAGTGTCCTGATCCAATATCAGAAATAAAACAAGTATTGGATTATATCGGTTTGCATCTAAAATCTCTGACATAAGTGCTCCAATACAAGCAGTACTGCATCGTGTTTACTTTTGTAAAGCTGGACAGGCAGTTAACATTTAAATATCCTCCCATAAGCACACAAGGTTGTTTTTCTTGTATTTTGTAAAGTCATTTACAAAACGTAAGATGGCTACTTGGAGCAAGCAGCTACACAACAGCTAAACACACAATAGCACACAAGCTAGACATACGTAAAAATTGTCCCTAACTGAACAATATTACAGTCTAAAACAGCACATCTGTCAATATACACCAGTATTAAATAAATATAGTTTCATTTGACTTACACTTACGAAGTCTCTAAGGCAGAAGTTATTAGAAGATATCCAGTAACGAATGTGTCCGCATTATTCAACTTACTGTGCCATGAGCTTAACGTAATTAATTATTGTGGCCACTAGGTGTCACCAAAATACCAGTTACCACTCTACTTTAATTTAAAGACCGCCCAAGTCCATTCTCGACAATTAGTCATAAATATCCCTCTATCCATTTTCTACCGCTTGTCCCTTTCGGGGTAGGTTAGTGTTTTTCATACCTACCATTGTTCTCTGTTTGGCTAAATTCACTTGATCAAAACCATTCCATACTACATATATACGCATATATCCATATATTAATAAACATATAAATAATGTGTAAATAAATCAGGTTTTAGCCAAAGGCTAACTTTCACTTGTAGTCCCCAGACAGGTTGGTGTTTACATAGAACTAAATAATAACATTCACAAAAAACCCCCACAAAGAATAGTTAAGATCTCCACCACAGACTCAATAGCATTCAGGCAAATAAAGGAGAGTTCAAAAAATAGGTAAATACTTAAAAAATCTAATAAAATGACAAATAAAAAAGAGGAATGTATATGTATTGCATTGTACACAAACCCAATAAAGTGTTGCACACAGCCTAAATAAAATTTCAGGATATAAATGTGAAAATAATGTTTTAGTGCTCATATTATTACCTTGATTAAATTACCTTTT